>NW_021703767.1:56310776-56341235 GCF_005190385.1 Monodon monoceros
TTTCTTTCTTTCTTTCTTTCTTTCTTTCTTTCTTTCTTTCTTTCTTTCTTTCTTTCTTTTTCTTTCTTTCTTTCTTTCTTTCTTTTCTTTTCTTCTCCCTTTTATTCTGAGCAGTGTGGCTGACAGGGTCTTGGTGCTCCGACCAGGTGTCAGGCTTGAGCTTCTGAGGTAGGGGAGCTGAGTTCAGGACATAGGTCCATCAGAGACCTCCTGGCCCCATGTAATATCAAAAGGTGAAACATCTCCCAGAGATCTCCAACTCACGCTAAGACCTAGCTCCACTCAACAACCAACAAGCTACAGTGCTGGATGCCCTATGACAAACAAGTAGAAAGACAAGAACACAACCCCACCCATTAGCAGAGAGGCTGCTGAAAATCATAATAAGGTCACAGACACCCCAAAACACACCACTGGATGTGGCCCTGCCCACCAGAAAGACAAGATCCAGCCTCATTTACCAGAACACGGCACCAGTCCCCTCCACCAGGAAGCCTGCACAACCCACTAAACCAACTTTACTCACTGGGAGCAGACACCAAAAACAATGGGAACTACGAACCTGCAGTGTGCAAAAAGGAGACCCCAAACACAGTAAGTTAAGCAAAATGAGAAGATGGAGAAATACACAGCAGATGAAGGAGGAAGGTAAAAACCCACCAGACCAAACAAATGAAGAGGAAATAGGCAGTCTACCTGAAAAAGAATTCGAAGTAATAATAGTAAAGATGATTGAAAATATTGGAAGTAGAATGGAGAAAATAGAAGAAATGTTTAACAAGGACCTAGAAGAATTAAAGAGCAAACAAACAATGATGAACAACACAATAAATGAAGTTAAAAATTCTCTAGACTGCATCAATAGCAGAATAACTGAGGCAGAAGAAGGGGTAAGTGACATGGAAGATAAAATAGTGGAAATAACTACCACAGATCAGAATAAAGAAAAAAGAATGATAAGAATTGAGGACAATCTTACAGACCTCTGGGACAACATTAAATGTACCAACATTTGAATTATAGGGGTCCCAGAAGAAGAAGAGAAAAAGAAAGGGACTGTGAAAATATTTGAAGAGTTTATGGTTGAAAACTTCCCTAATATGGGAAAGGAAAGAGTCAGTCAAGTCCAGGAAGCACTGAGAGTCCCATACAGGATAAACCCAAGGAGAAACACGCCAAGACACATATTAATCAAACTATCAAAAATTAAATACAAAGAAAAAATATTACAAGCAGCAAGGGAAAAACAACAAATAATATACTAGGGAATCCCTGTAAGGTTAACAGCTGATCTTTCAGCAGAAACTCTGCAAGCCAGAAGGGACTGGCAGGACATATTTAAAGTGATGAAAGGAAAAAACCTACAACCAAGATTACTCTACCCAGCAAGGATCTCATTCAGATTTGATGGAGAAATTAAAACCTTTACAAACAAGCAAAAGCTAAGAAAAATCAGCACCACCAAACCAGCTTTACAACAAATGCTAAAGCAAGCTCTCTAGGGAGAAAACACAAAAGAAGGAAAAGACCTACAATAACAAACCCCAAACAATTAAGAAAATGGTAATAGGAACATACGTATCGATAACTACCTTTATTGTAAATGGATTAAATGCTCCAACCAAAAGACATAGACTGGCTGAATGGATGCAAAAACAAGACCCATATATATGCTGTTTACAAGAGACCCACTTCAGACCTAGGGACATGTACAGACTGAAAGTAAGGGGATGGAAAAAGATATTCCATGCAAATGGAAATCAAAAGAAAGCTGGAGTAGCAATTCTCATAACAGACAAAGTAGACTTTAAAATAAAATCTATTACAACAGACAAGAAGGACATGACATAATGATCAAGGAATCAATCCAAGAAGAAGATATAACAGTTGTACACATTTATGGACTCAAGATAGGAGCACCTCAATACATAAGGCAAATGCTAACAACCATAAAAGGGGAAATCAACAGTACCACAATCATAGTAGGGAACTTTAATACCCCACTTTCACCAAAGGACAGAGCATCCAAAATGAAAATAAATAAGGAAACACAAGCTTTAAATGATACATTAAACAAGATGGACTTAATTGATATTTATAGGACATTCCATCCAAAAACAACAGAATACAGATTCTTCTCAAGAGCTCCTGGAATATTCCCCAGGAGAGATCATATCTTGGGTCACAAATCAAGCCTTGGTAAATTTAAGAAAATTGAAATCATATCAAGTATCTTTTCTGACCACAACACTATGAGACTAGATATCAATTACAGGTAAAGATCTGTAAAAAATACAAACACATGGAGGCTAAACAATACACTACTTAATAACCAAGTGATCACTGAAGAAATCAAAGAGGAAATCAAAAACTACCTGGAAAAAAATGACAATGAAAACAAGATGGCCCCAAACCTATGGGATGCAGCAAAAGCAGCTCTAAGAGGGAAGTTTATAGCAATGCAATCCTACCTCAAGAAACAAGAAACATCTCAAATAAACAACCTAACCTTACACTTAAATCAATTAGAGAAAGAAGAACAAAAAAACCCCAAACTTAGCAGAAGGAAAGAAATCATAAAGATCAGATCAGAAATAAATGAAACAGAAATGAAGGAAATGATAGCAAAGATCAATAAAACTAAATGCTGGTTCTTGGAGAAGATAAATAAAATTGATAAACCTTTAGCCAGACTCATCAAGAAAAAATGGGAGAATACTCATATCAATAGAATTAAAAATGAAAAAGGAGAAGTAATGACTGACACCGCAGAAATACAAAGGATCATTAGTGATTACTACAAACAACTCTATGCCAATAAACTGGACAACCTGGAAAAAATGGACAAATTCTTAGAAAAGCACAACCTTCCGAGACTGAACCAGGAAGAAATACAGAATGTAAATAGTCCAATCACAAGCACTGAAATTGAACCTGTGATTAAAAATCTTCCAACAAGCAAAACTCCAGGACCAGATGGCTTCACAGGTAAATTCTATTAAACATTTAGAGAAGAGCTAACACCTGTCCTTCTCAAAATCTTCCAAAATATAGCAGAGGGAGGAACACTCCCAAACTCATTCTGTGGGGCCACCATCACCCTGATACCAAAACCAGACAAAGATATCACAAAGAAAGAAAACTACAGGCCAATATCACTGATGAACATAGATGCAAAAATCCTCCACAAAATAATAGCAAACAGAATCCAGCAGCACATTAAAAGGATCATACACTATGATCAAGTGAGGTTCATCCCAGGAATGGAAGGATTCTTCAGTATACAGAAATCAATTAATGTGATAATCCATGTTAACACATTGAAGGAGAAAAACCATATGATCATCTCAATAGATGCAGAAAAAGCTTTTGACAAAATTCAACACTGATTTATGATAAAAACCCTACAGAAAGTAGGCATAGAGGGAACTTACCTCAACAAAGTAACGACCATATATGAAAAACGCACAGCTTACGTCATTCTCAATGGTGATAAAGTGAAACCATTTCCACTAAGATCAGAAACAAGATAAGGTTGCCCACTCTCACCACTATTATTCAGCATAGTTTTGGAAGTTTTAGCCACAGTAATCAGAGAGGAAAAAGAAATAAAAGGAATCCAAATCGGAAAAGAAATAAAACTGTCACCATTTTCAGATAACATGATGCTATACATAGAGAGTTCTAAAGATGCTACCAGAAAACTACTAGAGCTAATCAATGAATTTGGTAAAGTAGCAGGATACAAAATTAATGCACAGAAATCTCTGGCATTCCTATACACTAATGATGAAAAATCTGAAAGAGAAATTAAGGAAACACTCCCACTTATCATTGCAACAAAAAGAATAAAATACCTAGGAATAAACCTATCTAAGGAGACAAAAGTCCTGTATGCAGAAAACTATTAGACACTGATGAAAGAAATTAAAGATGATACCACCATTGCAGTCAGTAGTTATACCATGTTCTTGGACTGGAAGAATCAACATTGTGAAAATGTCTATACTACTCAAAGCACTCTACAGATTCAATGCAATCCCTATCAAACTACCAATGACATTTTTCACAGAACGAGAACAAAAATTTTCACAATTTGTATGGAAACACAAAAGACCCTGAATAGCCAAAGCAATCTTGAGAAAGAAAAAACAGAGCTGAAGGAATCAGTCTCCCTTACTTCAGACTATACTACAAGCTACAGTAATCCAGATAGTATGGTACTGTCCCAAAAACAGAAATACAGATCAATGGGACAGGATAGAAAGCCCAGAGGTAACCCACACACATATGGTCACCTTATGTTTGATAAAGGAGGCAAGGATATACAGTGGAGAAAAGACAGCCTCTTCAATAAGTGGTTCTGGGGAAACTGGACAGCTACATGTAAGAGAATGAAATTAGAACACTTCCTAACACCATACACAAAAAGAAACTCAAAATGGATGAAAGACCTAAATGTAAGGGCAGACAGTATAAAACTCTTAGAGAAAAACATAGGCAGAACACTCTATGACATAAATCGCAGCAACATCCTTTTTGACCCAACTCCTAGAGAAAGGGAAATAAAAACAAAAATAAACAAATGGGACCTAATGAAACTGACTATTTACAATAGTCAGGACATGGAAGCAACCTAAATGTCCATTGGCAGATGAATGGATAAAGAAGATGTGGCACATATATACAATGGTATATTACTCAGCCATAAAAAGAAATGAAATTGAGTTATTTGTAGCAAGGTGGATGGACCTAGAGACTGTTATACAGAGTGAGGTAAGTCAGAAAGAGGAAAACAAATACCATATGCTAACACATAGTGGCAGGAGAGGAATAAAGATGCAGAGGTAGAGAATGAAATTGAGGACACGGGGAGGTGGAAGGGTAAGCTGGGACAAAGTGAGATAGTGGTATGGACGTATATACCCTACCAAGTATAAAATAGATAGCTAGTGGGAAGCAGCCATATAGCACAGGGAGATCAGCTTGGTGCTTTGTGACCACCTAGAGGGGTGGGATAGGAGGGTGGTAGGGAGACGCAAGAGAGAGGGGGTATGGGGATATTTATATAGGTACAGCTGATTCCCTTTGTTATACAGCAGAAACTAACACACCATTGCAAAGCAATTATACTCCAATAAAGATGTTAATTAAAAAAAATAAGACATGGAAAACCTTAAAGGCACATTACTAGTATAAGAAGCCAATCTGAAAAGGCTGCACACTCTATGATACCAACTAGGCATCTGTGCATTCTGAAAAAGGCAAAAGCTATGGAGACAGTGAAAAGATTAGTGGTTGCCACGAGTTAGTTTGTAGGGAAGAGGTATGAATGGGCGGAGCACACAGGATTTTTTTAAGCAGTGAAAATAATCTGTATAATACTGTAACACTGGATATATGGTGTTATACATTTGTTCAGACCCATAAGAATGTGCAACACCAAGAGTGAACCCTAAGGTGAACTGTGAACTTTGGGTGATTATGGTGTCAATGTAGGTTCATCAGTTACAACAGATGTACCACTCTGGTGGGGATGTTGATAATGGGGAAGGTTAGGCACATGGTGGGGGCGGGGTTATGTGGGAAATCTCTGTATCTTCATCTTAATTTTGCTACGAACCTAAATCTGTTCTAAAAAATAATTCTTAAAAATGTCGCTTTTTCAGGGGAGCTTTACCTGGGTCTTGGCCATGGCATTGTTGAGCAGAATTGCTTCATCACAGTGGCATTTGTGATGGTAGCAGGTTTTCCTCTGCTTGTTGAGAGAATTTGTTGAGGCACACATTGCAGTCAGTAGTTGATGACTCAGGTCCTTTTAGCATAATATGAGACCTTAACCTTCTGAAGCACCACCTGCCTCATGGCAGAGTGATGGGGAGCTCACAGGCACTGCTTGAGACCACCTTCAGCACCTTGAACACAGAACACGTCACTAAGTCTTCAATGCCTGCGCTTGCAGTGCTGTTGCTTGGACCTTGTCCTGTGGGGACATTGTTGCCTCTATTACTGACTGCAGTCACTGCTCAAAAGCCAAACTGCTGGAAATAAAGAAACTCAACCCCAAGTGGATTCCGACTGTGGAGGGCATAGAGTTCTCCTGGAGCTTCTGTGGTAGATGGGTGGAAGTGGGACAGGTGGGTCTGGAAAGAAGGCTGCTAGTGAGGATGTTAGAATTCGTGCTGATATTGTGGTCCTTTCAAAAGCCTGCTAGGCGTAGCAGGAGGGGGCTAGAGGGAGTAGGCCCAGCCTCCAGCTTTTTGGGAGAATGTTCTTAGGTTCATTTTCCTGTACCATGTAGGAAGAGGGGATCAAGGATAACCTTAGAGACTGGCTACTGGAATGTCCTAGGTAAGGTTGAAACTAGTCAAAGCACCTGGACTGGCAAGGAAGTCTGAAAGTCAGTGGTTGATTAGTTAAATATGAGGATAAGCAGGTGAGAAACAGGACTAGATTATAGCAAATGTGTTTGTATCTGGCGGGGGAGGTTCACGGATCAACATGGATTAACACAGTCATTGGAATTGACATAGTTTGGTCAGGGGAAAAATATGCTTCATAAATAAGTCATTTAAAGGATCTTTTAATCTAACATGCTCAAAAACACATAATCATATTCAAATTGATCCTACAAACACCTAATCCTGGCGGGAGCTGGGGATACAGAGATGAATCATGTCTTGGACCTTGCCTTTAAGGAGCTGTATAAAAGGCGGGGATATTTTTTGGTCCCTCTTTTCCTCATGCAGCTGTGTGGAGCAACACGTGTGGATTAGGAACCTCAAATTCACCAGGGACCCGTTACTGGAGCTGGTCTTTATTGTCCATTGCAGAGTTAGACAGGAAGCTCATTATGGAAAACTGGCCAAGTGCTTTGAGGTCTTTTTGCCTTCTTTCTCCTCCCTCTTCCTCTAATGGCCTGCCTGGAAGTTGACAGAGCATAAAAGCTGTCAAAAGCATGCTGCTTAGTGTAGCTCTCAGAGAAAACTTTTTTTTTGTTTATTCCTTTCTTGCTGTTGCTGCATTTAATGCCTCTGATTTTCCAGCTTTAATGAGCTGCCAGTTTTCATTCTTAGGTAGGAAGGAAACAATACTGTTAACTATGTAAACAAAGAGATAAGTAAATAAATGCAGGTGAAAAGGTAAAATGCTCAACATGTAGATTAGAGATGCTAGTTGATCAATGTGTTTGTGGATCAGAATTAGATGTGCATTACATTTCTCAGATTTTGAGATAAAAGTTGTTTTATTTATCACAGGGAATTAAACCTTTCAAGCGACTGTCTAAAGGCGTTGGGTGTACGAGCAGAGGTTTCCACGACCTACTGAAATCATGTAATTCAATAACTCTGGGTACTTATTAGAGGTCACTTGGAATGTTTTTGACTATTTCCTTCTTCCCATTCCCCCAATTCCACTTCCAAACTGCAAATCCTATGGAACTCTATTTCACCTAACTGAACTCCTATAGGGAAAAACTGTAATTTTCCTTCAACATTATAAATAAAAATGAAAGTGAATAATATGCAGTATAAATCCTCTACAAGTTTATTATTCCAAGAAGTTCTCACCTTATACTTACGAGGGAGGGGTCGTGTGTCAGATGGAGAGACTGAGCTACCACTTGACAAAGCACATATGTGAAGCCTGTGTCCTGTGGAAAATTAAGCTGCAGTTTACAGATTCCCATCCTGAAGGCTTAGTTATGCAATTAATGAAATCAGCATGTCTGTCAAGGTGCCTTTTTTTCCTGTCATAACTCTTCAGGTTTGGTGTTATTAGCTTTATTTTGAAAATGAGGAGATTGAGGCTTTGAACAGGGAAATAACTTGCCCAAGGTCCTATGTTCACTAAGTTGGGGAGAGAACTTCAAACCCATGACTGCCCTGAGTGTCCTGTCTTTCTTCCCATACTCCTGGCTGTCTACTAAATCTCAGGAATTCCATCTGCATTGGGCAGATTTTATGTAAAGCCATTGTTGCTTTCTATGAAGGATTCTGCTGTGTGTTCCCTGGAACATTTTAAAATATCCATCATTCAGACTGGCACGGCCACGACAGTTACTGAATTTTTCAAGCAAGCAAGGTCATAGATTTTCAAGAGAATGTCTACATCCTCTTTATTCTTGTTTCTGAGGGCTAATGTATTCATAATATTTAATTTATTAAGGTCAGTCCAAACCTCACAAATAATGTAGAGGGAATATAAATAGATTTTATCGATGCATATTCTTTCTACCTCAATTACTGGTAAATAAAATTCAAATACAGATAATCTAATACTATATTATGCTTAATATTGATTTATCTCTGCTTAGATTTAATATAAATACTTTAAAAATCAAAATTCTGTAGAAATAAAATGTACATATGATTTGTTTTATATTAGAAATATCTATTCTTATGTATCATAACATGTAATTGTCAGTTCACAGTTGTGACAGTGCATTAAAAACAAGAGTAATCAATAACATCTTTAATTTTTAGGATATACATCATGGTGTTGAAGTAACTTGTTGTCTGTTTTCTTATGTTTATGTTTTCCTCATTTGATTCAAGATCTTGGTTAATCACAAATTTTCCCTATTGTAATTTCTCCATCTCCAATATGAAAATATCCATAGTGATTTGCCACCAATGAAACTGATTTTTGAATTGATGATGATATGATTTTGAGGGAGGATAGTATACTATATAGGTATAGCAATAGAAATAAAAAGAAGGAAGAAGGTATGTCAAATTTGTTTCCAATGAAAAAAATAAAGTGGGTACAATTGTACGTTATTGGCAATTTATATTCTAAAATGTTAGAGGTAGAAAAGGCTATAGAGGCCAAATGTCAAGTGTTCCATCTCTCTCTCTTCATGTATATATAAATATACATATACATATATAACCTCTCTTCATATATATACATGTATAATCTTCCATAATTACAAATTAATTCAATTGGAAATACAGTTATACATTATTTACAGTTGTGTATGCTATGATAATAATTATCAAGTTAAGTAATATTTTTGATGTCTTGCTCTGTCTCCTTCAAAGGACCTCAAAATTGTGTGTGTGCAAATCCACAACGGAAGGTCAAGTAATTGCATTTTTAACCACTCAGTTATGCACGTAGAATGATGCATTTGTATTTTCTGTATGCTTGCAATTTAGAAGAGTCTTTCAAATGCCCAGTTTAAGGACATTTAAACTGCAAAGAACAAAGTCAATTTTTTTGTATATTCAATGCAGAATCATCAGATTTCTTTCGCCTGGTGAGGGGCAGTTCAGCCTAGAGAAAAATGCTTAGACACCATTTATTAGCTATTTGACCTGATTTTCTCACATGGAAAATGGAACATGCAGGTTTTTTGGTAAAGGTTAAAAATAAGATGTTAAATCAACCAATACTTATTAAGAGCCTGCAATGTGCTAAAACACAGAGCAAGGCAATTAACACAATATTTGGCATAGAATAGGCACTTAGTGAATGGGAACCTTTATTAATAACTTAATGTTTCCCTTATGATCAAATTTTTTGTGCCTTTTGATTTTCTTGTTTTCAGCCATGCACTGGTACTGTAGAGATCTCTGCCTAGCAACCTTGTTTCTTTGGTGGTTTGATCCTGTAGACTCATGGAAATTTACATGGTAGTTTTAATTCTTAGCTAAATCTACTCTCTCCCAATTCTTAGCTAAATTTACTTTCTTCTGAAATTATGTCTTCATTCCAATACCCATAACCTAAAGTAAATCAGTTACCCTAATGAAAGCCAACCAGCCCTTGCCCTTCTGAATTTTAAAAATTTTAATATTTCAATTTGTTTTGGTGGGGGGAGAGAAGCTATAAGAATATTCCCAGTGTATAATTATCCTTTTTCTTGCCAAACATTGAGCTGATGATTGAAGAAGTAGAAAAAGGAAGTGGGTTGATGGGAGAAATTGTGAAGTATAGAGCTGATAGCTGAACTGAGAAGAGACATCAGTGGCCTGAATGATTTTAAACTAATGGCAAGACTGATTTAAACTTTGCTTAAGATGATGTTTCTTTATCTATGGCACTTTAAACAAAACAGAGAGAGGAAGGAAAATTATATCCTAGTTTATGATATTACAGTTGTTTATTCCTGGGAAGCAAATATGCCTACTCAGCTTAGTGTGTTCAACATATATTACTAAATGAAGCTGGGCAGGTATGTTTGCACTAAGTATGATATTAGATACTGGGGAATCAAATGGATCAAATGGATTCGTGTACCTTGTCAGATTGTTAGGTCTTTATGTTGTGCACAGTTTGGTACATTGTGCCGTATAATATCTCCCTAGCCATAAGCTCCTTGAGGATAGACTGTGTTTTATGTATTTTTATGTTCTTCGTAGCTTTCAGTGATCCTCACAGAGAGCAAACTCGTCATAAATATTTGTTAACCAACAGCCTGCCTGCCTGACTGAATACATTAAATAAAACGTAATTTCCAGACATTTTACCATTCTCATTTTCTGTTTTCTAGCTTTCCTTTATTCATGGTTCAGGAAGAAATCATCTTAATTTAAAAGCTGCTTGTGATGTTACATCAGTAAAAGTCCCATGAGCATTGCAGCTCTGCCCTCTCCACGGTGCCCATCTTCACAGCAGGGTGTTCTCTAACTCTGAGCAGTTAAATCTGATTTCTTTCCAATACCTTAACTATCTTTCTGTCCTGCATGCTTGCTCCTAATTAACCAGAGGCGAAGGACTGTGGCAGTGCTGCCTCTTCTGTCAAATGCATTTATTTCTTCTTCCCCACGCAACTTGCAAGCTAGAGGATCAGGGACAACTCCCATTAGGGATCCATAGTATAGGCAAAAAAATACATCTAGAAGGCAGTAGTTGCAACATGGTTCCATTAAGTTTGCATGTGTTTATATACTGGCTGAAAGCACGTGACCTGGAATCAGAAGAGCTGGTTTTGAATTCTGCCTCTGACGTTTGCTGTTTGTGTGACCATGGGGAAATGACTTATCCACCCCTCCTCCCTTTAATCTTTCTTCTTGGTTGAAAAACTTGCACAAAAATGCTTAAGTTCTTTGAACCTCAGTTTATTTACCAACAAAAAATTTAAAAATGTGGATGGCCAACAGGCACATGAAAAGATGCTCAACGTCACTAATCATCAGGGAAATGCAAGTCAAAACCACAATGAGATATCACCTCACAACTGTCAGATGACTGTCATCAAAAAGAATAAAAAATAGCAAGTAACAAATGTTGGCAATGATGTGCAGAAAAGGGAACCCTTGTACACTGATGGTAGAAATGTAAACTTGTGCAGCCACTGTGGAAAACAGTATGGTGGTTTCTCAAAAAACTAAAACTAGAACTACCATATGACCCAGCAAATCCACTCCTGGGTATATATAACCACCCCCCCAACTAATTTGAAAAGATACAGACACCCCAGTGTACATAGCAGCATTATGTACAGTTGCCAAGATATGGAAGCAACCTAAGTGTCCATCAACAGATGGACACTTAGGTTGCTTTTTGTGTGTGTGGGGGGTTTCTTTTCTTTTATTATTGACATCAGCTAGGACTATATGTAGCATTAAATGTCATGCACTGATGCAGAGAAGAGAAAAAGGGTGAAAAAAGGACAAAGAAGGAGGAATAGGAGCAGTGGTGAAAAATTGTAGTAAAAACTCTTTTCTTAATTTATAGGTAAGTTTTGGCACTATTATATCCATCTTCCCCTCCCACCCCCTGAAGTTCCAACCAAAGTGAGAGTGTAACCAGGTGACCCAACCAGGTGTTATGATCTCCCTCACAGACTGCTGATAGAGGCAGCTTGCGGGTTTAATTATTTTTTTTGTGTGTATGTATGTGTATATAAGTACACACACATACACAATGGAAAGCTACTCAGCCATAAAAAAGAATGAAATTTTGCCTTTTGCAGCAACACAGGTGACTTGGAATGCATTATGCTAAGTGAAATAAGGCAGAGAGAAAGACAAATACTGTATGATGTCACTTATATGTAGAATCTAAAAAATACAACAAACTAGTGAATATAACAAAAAAGAAGCAGACTCGGATACAGAGAACAAGCTAGTGGTAACCAGTGGGGAGTGGGCAAGGAGTAATATAGGTATAGGAGAGTGGGAGGACAAACTACTGGGTGTATGATAGGCACTGGAAATGGAGTATAACCTTTAAAAATTGTATAAAAAATTAAAATCAGAAAAAAAGAGCAGCATCTATCATATAGATGTGTTTTAAAGATTAAATGAAATAATCCATATAAAGTATTTAGACTCTGTATAGTGCACAGTTTGCCCTCGATAAATGTGTTTCCATTATTGCTGTTGTTTCTACCCTTTATATATCATCTTTGTATTATAATCCATTGTATAGCTCTTTATATGTCATCATGACCGTTTTACAGCTTCATATCAATTTTTCTATCTCATTCACCCCAATATGATCTGAAGTGAATCTCCTTCACCCCAATATCATCTGAAGTGAATTCCCTTCCCCTCTGTTTCTGTCTCTCTCTCCTTTCTTGTTACGCTTGTTCTTTTAGGTACCATGAGTTTTAGGTTTAAGCTCATCTGGAACTCTGTTTCCTTATTGCTTTGCCTTTCTTTTTGTTCACTACTCATAGTGTCATTTCTTTTTGACTTTCTGAATTGCAAACTGTATAATTGAACTTGATGGAAAGTAAATCTGCTATAATTCAGTAGCTGCCATCTGTGTGAAACTCCAGCAATAAGTACAAGTACAAAAACTACACAAGCTTATAAATCAGCAGAGTTCTCCTTTCTGTTTTAATTTAAACTCATTTTGGAGAGTCCTTGGATAGTACAGTTTCTGAGGTCTGCAACTCTTAATCTGATGTTTTTGTTACCGAGTCCAAGCTCATACTGCTCGCCACATGACAGGCCAATAAACCAAGAGACAAGTTGTTAGGGCAAGGAATAGCAACTTTATTTGTAAAGCCAGCAGACCGAGAAGATAGTAGACTGGTGTCCCAAAGAAGCATCTTCCCTGAGTTAGAATTCAGGCTTCTTATATATTAAAAGGGGAGGAGGTAAAGTCCTGATTCTGACCAGACCCCTGAGGGTCCTTCCGGCAGCCATTCACAGGTGGCCCTGGTCAGGATGCTTTCCATGAGCTAAACAAAGGTATTTTAGCCTAAAGCTCATTACCTAGGAGGCAGGGTTCCTAGAGATGGGCCATTATGTATAATTTAAGCTTACAGGCAACATCCTTTTTTTTTTTTTTTTTTTGCAGTTCGCGGGCCTCTCACTGTTGTGGCCTCTCCCATTGTGGAGCACAGGCTCCGGAGGCGCAGGCTCAGCGGCCATGGCTCATGGGCCCAGCCACGGATCTTCCCGGACCGGGGCACGAACCTGCTTCCCCTGCATCGGCAGGTGGACTCTCAACCACTGCGCCACCAGGGAAGCCCCCAACATCCCTTTTTAGTGTTGAACTTGTGATAGAATACAAAGGTTCTTCCCTATTACATCTTGAATTGTTGAATAAGGCCATACCCATTTCTCCATTTAAAAATCTGCTGATGCCAGCACTCTTTATTGACACAGCATCCTTCTCAGAGGCAAGTTTGAGTCAGGGGCAGCTGTATGCACCAAGTCTGTTCTCTAGGAGAGCAGCCCCACCTCATGTTGCTCTCTGCTTACAGGGCAACTGTGAGAGTAGTCCTGTAAGAGGAATGGCCTGAGTCTGGGTGTCAAACTTCTCCAGCTTGAATGAGATTCTGGGAATGCCTGCTGTCCAACTCCTGAAAACCTTGGGGGAAGTAGATATCTCTGGGAGTAGAAGCCATTGGTCCCTTCTCACTCATTGCCAGGCAACACAGAATCACCTATGATCATTCACTGGACAATCCTGCGTGCCACCCACAATTAGTTAATTATGGTATCTAAAATTAGTAACTAATAAATCATTAAGATCTAATAATTAGTAATTCACTAATGATCATATCTAACAATGACTAATTAAGAGATCTAATGACAACTTATGAGATCTTAATAAAGCTGAAATTAAATTGAATAGGAAACAGAAATCGTTAATAATGTGGGGAAATAATATGAGATGCACTGAAAGCCAAATTCAGAGGTTTAGAGTTGCTGTGATAGGAAATGAGGATCCATGGAGGGTTTTTGAGTCAGAAGGTAGCATTTGGGGATTATTGGTCCAGAGGCAATCATCGGCTGTGCAGGAGATGCTGAGAATGAGGGGAGGCTGTTCTAGAGCCTGGACTAAAAGTAGTAATGAAAGAACTAGAATCAACATCAATAGGCAATGATGGACAGAAATTGTGATCAACTGGAATCCAGGGATCTGAGGGAGGGATCGCAACATGATTCCTTTCTAGGCTGTAACAGGCTGGATTTAGCCAGTTTCTGAGGGCCTGACGGAAGAGAATGTCAGAGGAGCTTCTTTGGAAGGAGAGGAGGCTAAGTTTCAGACACAGGGTGGGTCACTGCAGTGGAAGGAATTTGCTGAGGGAATATTTAGAAAGACAGATGAGAAAGCCCAAAGATAAACTTCAACAATTTCTACAGGGTTTTTGTTTTGTTTTGTTTTTAGGTTTCTGGAGTCAAACAGACCTGGGCTTTAATCCTGTTCTTCTCTGTTACATCTTGTACTGGTTCCTACATTTCTTTGAGCTCTAGCTTTCTTATCCATAGCCTGGGGAGGCGATCATAACCACTACCCAGTACACAATTTGAGACTAAATGTGTTAAAGTATATAAAGGTGTGTAGCACAATATTAGGCATGGGAAGTACCCAATAAATGGCATATGATAAAAATATTACATGTTCAGCCCCTTGTGGTCGGAAGTGAGTATTGGAGAATATTGAAATTGGGACTTGAAAGTGGGAAAAGGCAGGGAATTTCCTATCTTCCTCTACAAGGTCTGGAACTTTAAAAATTGCACTATCTGCTTTTTTGGGTACAACATTTGAGTTATTGTTTAGGTGAAAAGATTTTGGCTTTTTACACCAAACATGGAGACTTTTAAAATCCCTTAGAGATTATTAGTGTACCCTGAAAGGGAAAGTAGACCATAATAATGAGCTAGTCATAAAATCCATCATTAATTTGTCCACTTTGATAGAGGTTATTTATTGAGATCAGTGCAAGTTTCACTGTCTCTGAGTCCCTTCTTTAATGGGAAGCCACAAGCTTCATCATGCACCAAAGGATTTAAAAATTACAGCTCCTAAGACCTGACAAAATACTTTTCTGCCCCACTGACTGACATAAAATGCAAATAGTAATCCTGCATTACTTCCCCAGCACATCATATGGAATAAGTAGTTAATAAATGTCAAGAGCATAAAAAATAATGATTAAACATAAAATAAATGCTAAACATCATTGTTATTTATTTTTTGCCATCATGGCTCTATCTCATTTTGGTGGCTTAGGCCTTCTTTTTCTGCAGCTGCCAAAATGCATTTGGTAATTATGAGAATTAATCAGGCCCCAAACTGGATCATGGTGGTGGCAGACATCCTTAATTACAGACAATGGAAAATGAAGGTCACTGCTGGTTTGAATCCAGCATAGGTCAGTGCAGCAAAAAAGCCATTAACAGCTGATTGTGATCTTGTGCTCTGAACAGAATGAATTGCCACCTCAGCCCAATTTCTTAGTAAACAGCCATTCTGCATCCAAGCTAACAATCACTAAAAGGACCGAATGGCCCCTTTACTGGCGGCCTCGATAAGCAATGGTTCTTAGCTCTGGCAATACCCAAAGAGCTCTGTAAATACAGATGCCCAGACCCCACCCAGGCCAATTATGTCAGGATCTCCAGGAGTAGAACCCAGGCATTGGGGTTTATAAAAATCTTCAGGTGATTCCAGTGTGTAGTGATATTTGCATACCACTGTTCCATGGGAAGGGAAAGCCCAAAGCAGCTCCTTTTCCCTCCTTAGCACATGTTTCTTTACCGTAGCTTTTCAGTGAACCACAGCCTATGGCAGAGGTGTTTATTTCAATGATGACCATGTTAGGTAAGACCTGTAGATAAAAGATAGGCTTCAGTTTATTTGGATACCTAGTTGATAGCTCTGAGGACTATGATGTTACTTTAAAAAGATGATTTGAGATCCCAAGCCCAGCCAGTACTTGGATGTTTGACGCTATAACCTGCCTGCAGACATGGACATTTGAGGCTTATAAAAGGTTTCTGAGGTTTCTGTACTCATATCTATGTATCACCCTGTTGATTCACAATTTAGATCTTTGCCTGAGGACAGGAAAGATTTTACACTTACTAACTTTATACGAGAAATACAAATGCTTGATTTTTCACCTGCCATCCTCAATTCAGGTCAATGAACAAGAGGTATTTTACCTCCTCATCCCTGAGAACTGAATGGTGAGTGACAACAAAGTGTGAGCTACAAGCAATCATAGATACAGAGTGTCCTTGGAAAGGAAGCTAGGCGAACCCATGGAGAACACTTCGTATCTCAAGTGCCCTAGAGTTCCCCCAGATTTTGCCAGGTCAGTAGCATCTTCTCTCTCCATTTTGTCCACAGTGTTATCACCTTTTATTCAGGAGACAGGTGACTGACAAGAATGAGCAAACATGATGGCAGTCTCTCCTCTCCTGCTCCTTAGAAGAGCTCTGTGATCACAGTGACTGTACCCAGTGACTGAAGTTCAAGGGCCCCTGAATTGCTAAGCCTAGAAAAGGATATTCTGTACAACTAGATTTAATTCGCTGTCCAGGAACCTGTTTTAGTATTATTATTCTTAAAGCAGACATCTGATCTTTTCTCTAGACTCTGAAAAGCTCATAGAATTTCAGAGTAAGAAGAAATTCAACTTCCCTATTTTTTGGATGAGAAAACTGAGGCCCATAATCACACAGCTGGTTAGTGAGAGAGCTGAAATTCAAGCTATCTCCTAACCTTCACCAAATGCTCTTTCCACAGCTGTCGCCACCCCTTTCAGAACAACCACACCTGTGCTGCCTACACTGTTTCAAAGCACTTACCTGACAGTGGCAACAGACTTCCTGATTCTGACTTATGAGGAGCCTTGTTTGGAGATTGAGGGGAGGCCATAACACTTTCCTGTGTTTGGGGGCTGGGATTTACCTTTTTTACATAAAAATTTTGCAATTAAGGAATTTTCTGTAAAATATTTGAGCTCTTCAGAAAAATATGGGTTTGGTACAGTTACGTAAAAAGCAGATCTAGGGCTTCCCTGGTGGCGCAGTGGTTGAGAGTCCGCCTGCTGATGCAGGGGACACGGGTTCGTGCCCCGGTCCGGGAGGATCCCACATGCCATGGAGTGGCTGGGCCCGTGAGCCATGGCCGCGGAGCCTGTGCTCCGCAATGGGAGAGGGCACAACAGTGAGAGGCCTGCGTACCGCAAAGAAAAAAAAAAAAAAAAAAAAAGATCTAATAGTCAGCATGTGGAATTGCGACACACTAGCCTTACTTCACACTGGGCAGAAACTTCTCTTCACTAAAACGATCGGGCTGCTGCTAATATCCTTTAATGCATAAAATAACCTAAAACACTTTAATGTAAGAAGCCAACAGTAGTGTTTTTGCTTTAGTAATTCAGCTTGATAGTACTTTAAATTATGTACATATATTAAAGATTACACCAGAATAATGGAGGGGAAAGGCAAGCATTTATATTGTCCTTTTCTAAAAAATATGGATTAAGTCCGTATATAAACATTCAATATTCCAGCAGTGCATCATCATTAAATTTTCTGATTTTATGTCAGATTGCTTCCATAATGCTTAATTTCCCATACCATATCTGATGTTGGTTTTTAAAGAAATTACAAATTACAAAAGCTACTTGAGTGGCTGATACAAGTGGATCACCATACAATATATTAGAATGTAATTGCCTTTCCTACAAGCTCTAATTTTAAAGTATATAAAAAAGGCTACAGTAGAGGAAGTGATAGAAAACTCATACTAAGCCTATGCTCTCATGGATCTTAGGTACCAGTGGGGGAATAAGACAAGAAATAATATAATATGGGGTCAGAGACAAGTGATATCAAGAAAAATTCAGCAGGGCTTGAAGGGGTGGAATTGATCGGGAGTGCTTTTTAGAAAAGTCTGATAAGGTGACTTTTGGCAGAGATTTTTAATAAAGAGACCAAGAGAGTGGCATTGTCTGGTAGAAGGGCCTGTGCAGCTTAATAGATAATAAATAATAGTTTAATATTTTTGAACTATTTAGAAGAAGCTTCCTCACTCCCAGATTTACTAATCAGAGTTCTTTGTTGCAAGGGACAGAAATGTAACTTAGTAAAAGCAAATTAGATAGTTTACAGATGCTCAAAGAAGGTTGAAAAACTTGGTGCAGACTTATACAGCCAGGTCAGATGAAAAAGTGGTCTGATGAAAAACACAGTGCTGTTAGCAAGAACTAGAACCCCAGTAGCTGGAACCTCTAACAGTGCTGAGCAGGAGACTTTAGCTTTGAAGCAACGGGTTTAGCCAGCAGAGAACATGCTCTGGTCTCCACTTCTTCATGTCATCTCACTAGTGGAAATCCAGAACCACCAAATCTGATTGGCAGAGTCTAGGTGGTATGCTCAGGTCCTCATTGCAAAGATGCAGGATGGTGAATGTTGGGCATTTTCAACTTTTATGATTAGGGGATTCCACAAACACGGGAAGGGTTGTATTTGCTGAGTGCTCATGAGGAATTGCAAATTCTATTGCAGCAGGGGTCTCCTACAGCTCAAACACTTTTAACAGTAATTACCTTTTCTTCTATTGTCCCTAGTCTCAAAATGGTTAATATCACTTTGTTATTTATAAAGATGGCCTATTTATTTAAAATAATAAATATTCAGAGTAGTCACTATGCTTGTATAAAGTTCAATACTCAGATGATCTATGTGGGGTCTTTATGAGACAGAAAAAGAATATCGCTTCAGCTAAAGAGATTTAGATTATATATAAGGTTGGGTATGTATAGTTTACCCTTGAAATGGATTATTGGGTTGTTGCTGGATAAATAAGAGAAAATACGTTGGAATAGATACAGTTTGTGTATGTAAATAGGTTGGGTATATGTAACTGGTTTCACTATCCTGGGAGAACATGCTTAATACCATTCACATTAACATTTAAATCTCAATTGTTCCAATACTCAAACCATTTTGAGGGGCGAGCCTCAGTCTACTCCCAAATATTTGAGCCTTCTCGGTACAAATACTTTACTCTGTTTCCTCCTTTAATTCTCAGTTGCACCTAAAAACAGCACTGAATAAGCTGAGTCTCATAACATCTTTTATGAACATAACTGCAAGTTTCTACTCTTAACCCTTCTTTTACAGAGGTTTGGACTTTGTGATGATTAGCTGTATAAATTGGTTGTGTTTCGTTCACACAATTACTTGTTGTCTTTTATGCTAGCTAATGCAGAAGCTCAGTTGTCCAAACTATCCAAGATCCCTGTTCCAGCAGTTATTTTCAAATCAAATTGGGAAGTAATGGGCTTTTGATTTAGTTAGTTAAATAAAATCTGTTAAAATGTGCCATTAACGATAGGAACATACCTGCCTGGCTCAGTTCAGATCAGAAACAGATCAATAAAGCAGAAAAGTCATCTGTTTCCTGACTGAACAGCTTTGATTAGTTGTTTTCGAGCTATTAGTAGCTTGGGGAACATGAAATAAATTCACAGCCACCTATAGTTGAATGCCTTGTATCTATTTTTAAAATTTTATTTATTTTTTATTGAAGTATAGTTGATTTACAGTGTTGTTAATTACTGCTGTACAACAAAGTGACTTGGTTATACATATAGATACATCCTTTTTCATATTCTTTTCCATTATGCTTTATCACAGGATGTTGAATATAGTTCCCTGTGCTATACAGTAGGACCTTGTTGTTTTTCCATTCTATATATACCAGTTTGCATCTGCTAATCCCAAACTCCCATTCCTACCCTCTCCCACCCACCCTCCCTCTTGGCAACCACCAGTCTATTCTCTATGTCCCTGATTCTGTTTCTGTTTCATAGATAGGTTCATTTGTGTCATATTTTAGATCCCACAAATAAATGATATAATATGGTATTTGTCTTTCTCTTTCTGACTTACTTCACATAGTATGATAATCTCTAGTTGCATCTGTGTTGCTGCAAATGGCATTATTTTGTTCTTTTTTATGGCTGAGTAGTATTCCATTGTATATATATGTACCATATCTTCTTTATCCATTCATCTGTCAGTGGACATTTAGGTTGTTTCCATGTCTTGGCTATTGTAGACAGTGCTGCTATGAATATAGGGGTGCAAGTATCTTTTTGAATTATAGTTCATTCTGGATATATGCCAGGAGTGGGATTGCTGGATCATATGGTAATTCTATTTTTAGTTTTGAGGAACCTCCATACTGTTTTCCACAGTGGCTGCACCAAGTTACATTCCCACTAACAATGTGGGAGGGTTCCGTTTTCTTCACACCCTCTCCAGCATTTGTGATTTGTAGGCTTTTTAATGATGGCCATTCTGACTGGTGTGAGGTGGTACCTCATTGTAGTTTTGACTTGCATTTCTCTAATGATTAGCGATGTTGCACATCTTTTCGTGTGCCAGTAGGAATGCCTTGTACTTATGTGTGCAGATTTTTCAAAGAGATCAAACTACATTCAAACACTTAAAATTTTTTCTTTATAACAACCTATTAGAGGGAAGAAAGATTTGTATCAACAGTTTATAGAGGAAGCTGAGTTGCTGAGAGAAGGTGACAAAGTAAAAGATGAATAAACTATTTCTCAACTAAGTCTCTGGCCTAAGCTTTTCTTACACTCTATACGAAATTTAAAATATGGATCTCTGGATATATGTCTCTATCCTATCAGAATATGTTAGTGTTCTGATGACCTCTTATATATGCACTTTCCATTTTGATTTCTTATTATTTAAATCATTTGAAAATTACTTTTCCTTATCTAAATTTCTTACTCATCTCAATCTTGAATTTAGTATTTTGTCCAGCATGAATGCATTTTGGGGTTTACAAGAACATGGATTCACATAGTATGGAATTTAGTGTAGCAGTTCTATCTTAGTCTCTGAGTATCTCATTTTCAGCATTTCTGTAAGAATGTTGTATATCTCTCCTTTATATTGCTCCTAGAGACTGTCACATGCCAGCTTAATTGACAATTTACTGTTTGCCTTGAACTAGAAGCAGATATTGTCCTTTATGCTGTGTTCAGGGTCATCAGTATATATTTCAAGCTCCATTTGTAAAATCAACCTGGTCATAGTATCTCTCAGTTTTTTCAGCTAATGAATATGATTTTGTCTTTCCCAAATAATTATACAAATTATACAGAGTTAACAGATTTTAAAGTCCCAAATTTTGCCTTTGAGACATGGCAGGTTTGTATTGCTATCCTTTTTCCTCAAAATCTAATACTGCCTAAAGAGTTTTAAAAAATAAATATTTTTTTCTCCAGTGTAAATTGTGTGTCTCAGAGGAGCTCATGGTGCTTTAAAGATGTATTTTCACAATATTCCTGTAATATAAATGGGGAAATATTTTAATATTCTTTTTATTATCATCAACAAATATTGATTGGGATTTTATTATGCTAGGGAAGCAGGAAGCAAAGATTTTTAAGGTTGGATAAGCCTCTCACTTATATGCTAGATGGAACAGAGAAGACTTATTCACTAAAAGCTAAATAATAATGCAAAATGTATGCTAAGTATATTGAGAGGAGCTCATGTTACAGAAGCACCTCCTCTTACAAACTTTCAAAGTAGGAAACATTTTTTTTTTTTTTTTTAGCCACCCTGAGAAGCATGCAGGATCTCAGTTCCCTGGCCAAACCTGTGCCCCCTGCAGTGGAAGCATGGAGTCTTAACCACTGGGCCACCAGGGAAATCCCAGTAGGAAACATCACTGATATGAACTATGCTGTTGGTCAGAGAAAAAGATTGCCAACCCAGCGTGCCAAAAGCAGGTGGTGTTGATGGCCTCTTGTACTAGTCAGTTTGGCCTCAGAAATAGATGGGATTTCAAACAGCCTTTCAGAACCTAATGATTGTAAGTATTTTAAATGCCAAAATAATTCAGCAACAAATACCAAAGCCTGAAGTAGATGGAGAATATGGATCTTAGATACACTTTAATGGAAGAGTTACACATATTAGTAGACAGTAGGAAAAATGGAATAAATGAACAATGACATAGAGATAAAAATGTGAATGGCCCTTTGGGGAATACTAAGCAGGCTTGGTAGGATTAAGTGCAGTGTTTCTTTAGATGTTTAATATATTACAAATTACGAGAGGTAGATAGAGGGCAGATTGAAATTTTGCGAGCAGAGACTGACATATGCAAAAAAAATTGTGTTAAATGTTTGGGGGGTCTGTTACTGAAAGCCTGTTGAAATCAAGGAAATTAGTGATGAGAGAGGAAGGGAATTACATTTATTAAGCATCTGGTATGTTCAGGTTATTGTGGTGGGTGCTTAGCATATGGCTCTTCATTTGACTTCAGAAACTACCGTCAGAATCTAAGTAGGATGTCATAAGCTCACAGAAAAGGGTAGTAGTAATGGGAATGTAAGGAAAGGAACAGTTTTAAATTGACAGGATTTGAAGCCTGATTCTAAGGGACAAAAGAAATATGGGTCAAGAATATCTCGAAGTCTTTGGACTGAGTTTGAGGCACAAACATTTGGGTGTTGGGAAGAGGAAGGAAAATAGCAGAGATGACAAAGATAAAGAGCTTGAACTGAAGAAGGAGAATTTGGACATGCAGAGTTATAGATAGCCAGGGATGACACAGTTTTAGTACTGAAGGTGAAACTTTCACCAAAGAGCCTTGTTTATCATTCAGGTCCCCCAGCTTCCAGTACTGTCATCTATCCAGTGACTAATCTGGCTGCCTGGTAATAAGGATAAGAGAATTTTCTAGGTTGGTAGAAAAATGAGGAAAGATAGGGAATTATAAATACCATACATGCAGGAGCCAATGTAGAAATGGATCCGAAACTAGGACTTGGGTTGGGTGACTGAAAAGTGGGATTGGGATTATGACACAGTTTTGGGAGAGTGTCTTAGTCTGCCCAGAGTGCTGTAACAGAATACCGTAGACTGAGTGGCTTAAACAACAACCATTTATTTCTCATAGTACTGGAGCCTGGAAAGTCTAGCAACATTGCTGGCATATCTGGGATCTGGTTAGAGCCTGCTTTCTGGCTTGCAGATGGCTGTTTTTCCATTGTACCCTCACATGGCAGAGAACAGAGAGAGAAGCAACCTCTCTTGGGTCTTTTCTTATAAAGGCACTAATTCCATTTATGTGGGTTCCACCCTCAAGACCTAATTACCTCCCAAAGGCTCCACCTCCAAATACTATACAATGGGACTTAGGTTTCAACGCAAATTTTGGGAAGGATCACAAACATGCAGTCCATAATAGAAGGCCTTGAATACAGGTCATAGAATCTGTGTTTTATTTTGAAATTGATTGTAACTGTTTTTCAGAAAACAAAGTAGTGGGGGTGGGGAGTAGTAGGATGACAGCAGTGCTGTAGCAGGATTAATGTGCTGTTGGATATAAGATAAAGTAGTACAGAGACTGAGTAGACCTTGAACTAACGAAATGTGTTAAGAAGGTATTGCCATAATTCAAGAACAGGTTAATGAATGCCTAAATTGGGCTCATGGTAATGAGAATAAAAACTAGGACACACACACACAGAGAATCCGGAATATATTATATTTGATGGCTGAATCCTGTCACTGCATTTGGCCCCAGGTTAGAGAGCTCATTGTGAATTTTTGCTGAATATTTTCTGAGGTGCAAAAACAACTTTATAATATGGTAGTGAAATACGGTGGCTGCTGGACCCAGGTTGTTCAGTTTGTTGCATCTGTAAATCACCATATAGGTTCCTTGCAATGGAAAACTCTGGTGTCAAACACAAATTGTGTAAAACTGAGACAGAGGAGAGCTGTTACTCTTAAAAAATAAACAATTTAGTAGTAAAAGAATTGGACACAAAAATATTAATTGGAAGTCAGACAATTCACCTACATGGATCATCAACTGTGCGCACGTCTATTTATGCTGCCACAGATTAACACTCACTTTGAAAAACCGACCACAACATTTTGCATGTGTCAGAGATATATTTTTCTTCAATTTTATGGATTTTATACATGAAATCATTTTAAACGTTAGTGGTAGAAAACTATACTCCCATAAATTTTTGCCAGAAAAAAATGGTTACTGGTAATTTTGAGGTGTTAAAACCATTCCATTTTACCTGATATGAATATCATAGGACAGCAGAAGGTGGAAAACTTTTCCAAGGGAAATACCTTGCTACCTTGAAATTCAGCACATGCTATAAATGCATAGGTGTCAGAGTGTGTGTTACACATTTTTTACTGTAATATTTAGCTAATGTCATTACTGCCATCAGTAGCAGCACATATTTCAACTCTTTGAGTAGATTAGAATCCAAAGCAATAGAATTTCTGAAGAGGTTATGCTGAAAATTAAGGGATGATATTTGTCCTACGGGATGAACAAATAGGCAAGAGGGCAGTGATGTGCACTAAATCTACGGGTCTGTGGATGTGCGCAGCATTATGTCATTTCTGTCTCCCTGCATGATTTCCCTTCATGCATAGTCCTGGAGGATCCCCATAGCTGGCTCATGGGGCTGGTGAAAAATAAAAAGAGAGAGGGAGGCCTCTCCATGATGTGTGTTACAGATGGACTGAAAGGTTTTTTTTTTTACCTGAAAGGTAAAGGGTTAGTTTTAGTGACCCTGCGTGTACTCTCCTGTCATCTGTGGCACTCTGGAGAGTTATAATGCAGCTGGCTCACATCCTTTTCTCCCATTCACCTCCTTGCTTCATCATCCCCACACTCCGCAGGGTTGGAGGGTGAGCGCAAGGATTTTTTTCCCTCTCAGGCTCTCTCTGAGCTCTGCAGGAAGACAGCTGAGAGGAGAGAACAACTGAAGCCAACGTGCATCCGGGCGGGGAAGGAAACCACTCCTGGCTTTGGTGTCTTCTCGCCTCTCATTTATTGCCTTTCTAGCATCCACTGGTTTGTCTGCTTCCCAGTTTTTTTTTTTTTTTAATAATTATTTATTTATTGGCTGTGTCAGGTCTTAGTTGTGGCTCATGGGATCTTTTGTTGCTACGCGTGGGCTCTTCATTGCGGTGCGGGGGCTTCTCTCTACTTGTGGTGCATGGCTTCTCTTAGTTGTGGTGGGCGGGCTCCAGAACACGTGGGCCCTCTAGTTGTGGCACGCGGGCTTAGTTGCCCTGTGGCATGTGAGATCTTAGTTCCCCGACTAGGGATCGAACCGGTGTCCCCTGCATTGCAAGAAGGATTCTTAACCACTGGACCACCAGGGAAGTCCCGTCTTCTTCCCAGTTTTTATGGACTAAGTAGCATCCTCTCTAAATTCATATGTTGAAGTCCTAACCCCAGTACCTCAGAATGTGACTATATTTGGAGACAGGGTGATTGATTACATTAAAATGAGGCCATTAGGGTGAGCCCTAATACAATTTGAGTGGTGTCCTTGTAAGAAGAGGAAATATGGATACAGAAAGTGAAACACCAAGGGCATGTGTGCACAGAGAGACAACTATGTGAAGAGGCAGCAAGAGGTGACCATCTACAAATTAAGGAAAGAGCCCTCAAAGGAAACCAACCCTCTTGTCACCTTGATCATGGACTTCTAGCCTTCAGAACTGTGAGAAAACAAATTTCTGTTGTTTAAGCCACTCAGTTTGTGGAATTCTCTTACAGACACCCTAGGAAACTAATATACCAATGTCCTCATGAAGCTCAAGGCCCCCCTGTAATTGCTTCATCTCAGCTGCCATTATCTCCCATGGGACTTATTTCTGCTGGATGTAAAGAGTTATCTTGTTACATTAAATCACAGTAAAACAATCAAATCATAGAATTTTACCATGACCAAATTGCCCAATGGCATATATCTTTTTTTAAATGTGTATTTCATGTCATTTTTAATTGAAGTATGTTGACTTACAGTGTTTCAGGTGTACAGCAAAGTGATTCAGAATTTTTTCAGATTCTTTTCAACTATTTATTCAACAAGATATTGAATAGAGTTCCCTGTGCTATACAGAGGGCCTTGTGGTTTATCTATTTTGTATATAGTAGTGTGTATATGTTGATCTCAAATTCCTAATTTATCCCTCCCCCTCACCTTTCCCCTTTGATAACTGTGTTTGTTTTCTATGTCTGTGAGACTATTTCTGGTTTGTAAATAAGTTCATTTGTATCATTTTTTTAGATTCCACATATACGTGATATCATATAATATTTGTCTTTCTCTGTCTGACTTACTTCACTTAGTGTGATAATCTCAAGGACCATCCATGTTGCTGCAAATGGCATTATTTCATTCTTTTTTAATATCTGAATAATACTGCATTGTATAAATATACCACATCTTCTTTATTCATTCATCTGTCGATGGACACTTAAGTTGCTTCCATGTCTTGGCTATTACAAATAGTGCTGCTATGAACATTGGGGTGCATGTGTCTTTTTGAATTAGAATTTTCATCTTTTCCAGGTATATGCCCGGGAGTCATATATCTTAAAAGTGGCAGACCTGGGATGAGAACTTGGATTTTAAAAATCTTAGTCCTAAGCATTTTTCACCACACACTCTTCCTCTTACAAGAGACCATCAGAGAACTGTGAATATGACATAGGTTGCTTTGGCTCTTCATAATATTACTTTTACTAACCTGTCCTTTGGTATTTGCCATAAGACAACTCATTGACAATCACTGTTGTATTTGCTGTAGGAGCGTCGTATAAGGTTGTCATCCTCAGAATCCCATAATGTTTCCTTGAGGAGGACAAGCAAGTGATCTTGAAGGATCTGATGAATTGCACTGATGCCAGGGCATCCCTGGCCTTTTCTCTGGCTTCTTTTATTTTCCCAAACATTCTCTTTTTAAAAATATATATGTAATTCACTTGTTTCTTTTGTTATATGAAATGAAATATGTAGTTTATTAATTTAGAAATATTGATTTATTCCACGAATTTTTTCCAGTTTTATTGAAATGTAATTGACATACAGCACCGTATAAGTTTAAGGTGTAGAGTATAATGATGTAACTTACATACATCATGAAATGATTATCACAGTAAATTTAGCGAACAGTCATGTTCTATAGATACAAAATAAAAGTAAAAGAAAAAATGTTATTTTCCTTGTGATGAAAACTTAGGATTTACTCTCAACAATTTTCACGTATAACATACAGCAGTGTTAATTGTATACTAATCATGTTGTACGTTACATCCCTTATACATACTTTTCTTATAATTGGAAGTTTGTGCCTTTTGACCACTTTCATCAAGTTACCCCTCCCCGCAACCCTACCTCTGGTAACCACTAATCTGATAGCTTTTTCTATGACTTTGTTTGCTTTTTGTTTGTTTTTGAAGTATAATTGACGACCAAAAATATGTTAGTTCCTGGTGCATGACATAGTGATTTGATATTTCTGTACATTACAAAATGATCACCAAAATAAGTCTAGTTATCGTCACCTTACAAAGATATTACATTATTATTTTAAATTAATTTTTAATTAAAGTATAGTTGATGTACAATATTATGTAAGTTACAGGTGTACAATATAGTGATTCACAATTTTTAAACATTATACTCCATTTATAGATACTGTAAGATATTGGCTATATTCCCTGTGTTGTACAATACATACTTGTAGCTTATTTTATAACTTATTTATAACTTATTTTATAACTAATGGTTTGCATGTCTTAATTCCCTACCTCTTTATTGATTTAGATTCCTTTTATTTCTTTTTTGTCTCTGATTGCTGTGGCTAAAACTTCCAAAACTATGTTGAATAATAGTGGTGAGAGTGGTCAACCTTGTCTTGTTCCTGATCTTAGTGGAAACGGTTTCAGTTTTTCACCATTGAGAATGATGTTGGCTGTGGGTTTGTCATATATGGCCTTTATTATATAGAGGTGAGTTCCCTCTATGCCTGCTTTCTGGAGGGATTTTATCATAAATGGGTGTTGAATTTTGTCGAAAGCTTTCTCTGCATCTATTGAGATGATCATATGTTTTTTATCCTTCAATTTGTTAATATGGTGTATCACATTGATTGATTTGCATATATTGAAGAATCCTTGCATTCCTGGGATAAACCCCACTTGATCATGGTGTATGATCCTTTTAATGTGTTGTTGGATTCTATTTGCTAGTATTTTGTTGAGAATTTTTGCATCTATGTTCATCAGTGATATTGGCCGGTAGTTTCGTTTTTTGTGACATCTTTGTCTGGTTTTGGTATCAGAGTGATGGAGGCTTCATAGAATGAGTTTGGGAATGTTCCTCCCTCTGCTATATTTTAGAAGAGCTTCAGAAGGTATTAGCTCTTCTCTAAAAGTTTGATAGAATTTGCCTGTGAAGCCATCTGGTCCTGGGCTTTTGTTTGTTGGAAGATTTTTTTTTTTTTAACATCTTTATTGGGGTATAATTGCTTTACAATGGTGTGTTAGTTTCTGCTTTATAACAAAGTGAATCAGTTATACATATACATATGTTCCCATATGTCTTCCCTTTTGTGTCTCCCTCCCTCCCACCCTCCCTATCCCTCCTCTCCAGACTGTCACAAAGCACTGAGCCAATATCCCTGTGCCATGCGGCTGCTTCCCACTAGCTATCTACCTTACTATGTTTGTTAGTGTGTATATGTCCATGACTCTCTCTTGCCCTGTCACAGCTTACCCTTCCCCCTCCCCATATCCTCAAGTCCATTCTCTAGTAGGTCTGTGTCTTTATTCCTGTCTTACCCCTAGGTTCTTCATGACATTTTTTTTTCTTAAATTCCATACATATGTGTTAGCATACAGTATTTGTCTTTCTCTTTCTGACTTACTTCACTCTGTATGACAGACTCTAGGTCCATCCACCTCATTACAAATAGTTCAATTTCGTTTCTTTTTATGGCTGAGTAATATTCCATTGTATATATGTGCCACATCTTCTTTATCCATTCATCCGATGATGGACACTTAGGTTGTTTCCATTTCCTGGCTATTGTAAATAGAGCTGCAGTGAACATTTTGGTACATGACTCTTTTTGAATTATGGTTTTCTCAGGGTATATGCCCAGTAGTGGGATTGCTGGGTAATATGGTAGTTCTATTTTTAGTTTTTTAAGGAACCTCCATACTGTTCTCCATAGTGGCTGAACCAATTCACATTCCCACCAGCAGTGCAAGAGTGTTCCCTTTTCTCCACACCCTCTCCAGCATTTATTGTTTCTAGATTTTTTGATGATGGCCATTCTGACTGGTGTGAGATGATATCTCATTGTAGTTTTGATTTGCATTTCTCTAATGATTAATGATGTTGAGCATACTTTCATGTGTTTGTTGGCAGTCTGTATATCTTCTTTGGAGAAATGTCTGTTTAGGTCTTCTGCCCATTTTTGGATTGGGTTGTTTGTTTTTTTGTTATTGAGCTGCATGAGCTGCTTGTAAATTTTGGAGATTAATCCTTTGTCAGTTGCTTCATTTGCAAATATTTTCTCCCATTCTGAAGGTTGTCTTTTGGTCTTGTTTATGGTTTCCTTTGCTGTGCAAAAGCTTTGAAGTTTTATTAGGTCCCATTTGTTTATTTTTGTTTTTATTTCCGTTACTCGAGGAGGTGGGTCAGAAGGGATCTTGATGTGATTTATGTCATAGAGTGTTCTGCCTATGTTTTCCTCTAAGAGTTTGATAGTTTCCGGCCTTACATTTAGGTCTTTAATCCATTTTGAGCTTATTTTTGTGTATGGTGTTAGGGAGTGATCTAATCTCATATTTTTACATGTACCTGTCCAGTTTTCCCAGCACCACTTATTGAAGAGGCTGTCCTTTCTCCACTGTACATTCCTGCCACCTTTATCAAAGATAAGGTATCCATATGTGCGTGGGTTTATCTCTGGGCTTTCTATCCTGTTCCATTGATCTATCTTTCTGTTTTTGTGCCAGTACCATACTGTCTTGATTACTGTAGCTTTGTAGTATAGTCTGAAGTCAGGGAGCCTGATTCCTCCAGCTCCGTTTTTCTTTCTCAAGATTGCTTTGGCTATTCGGGTCTTTTGTGTTTCCATACAAATTGCGAAATTTTTTGTTCTAGTTCTGTGAAAAATGCCAGTGGTAGTTTGATAGGGATTGCATTGAATCTATAGATTGCTTTGGGTAGTAGAGTCATTTTCACAATGTTGATTCTTCCAATCCAAGAACATGGTATATCTCTCCATCTATTCGTATCATCTTTAATTTCTTTCATCAGTGTCTTATAATTTTCTGCATACAGGTCTTTTGTCTCCTTAGGTAGGTTTATTCCTAGATATTTTATTCTTTTTGTTGCAATGGTAAATA
>NW_021703767.1:56341335-56432516 GCF_005190385.1 Monodon monoceros
TAGATTGCTTTGGGTAGTAGAGTCATTTTCACAATGTTGATTCTTCCAATCCAAGAACATGGTATATCTCTCCATCTATTCGTATCATCTTTAATTTCTTTCATCAGTGTCTTATAATTTTCTGCATACAGGTCTTTTGTCTCCTTAGGTAGGTTTATTCCTAGATATTTTATTCTTTTTGTTGCAATGGTAAATGGGAGTGTTTTCTTGATTTCACTTTCAGATTTTTCATCATTAGTATATAGGAATGCCAGAGATTTCTGTGCATTAATTTTATATCCTGCTACTTTACCAAATTCATTGATTAGCTCTAGTAGTTTTCTGGTAGCATCTTTAGGATTCTCTATGTATAGTATCATGTCATCTGCAAACAGTGACAGCTTTACTTCTTCTTTTCCGATTTGGATTCCTTTTATTTCCTTTTCTTCTCTGATTGCTGTGGCTAAAACTTCCAAAATTATGTTGAATAAGAGTGGTGAGAGTGGGCAACGTTGTCTTGTTCCTGATCTTAGTGGAAATGCTTTCAGTTTTTCACCATTGAGGATGATGTTTGCTGTGGGCTTGTCATATATGGCCTTTATTATGTTGAGGAAAGTTCCCTCTATGCCTACTTTCTGCAGGGTTTTTATCATAAATGGGTGTTGAATTTTGTCAAAAGCTTTCTCTGCATCTATTGAGATGATCATATGGTTTTTCTCCTTCAGTTTGTTAATATGGTTTATCACATTGATAGATTTGCATATATTGAAGAATCCTTGCATTCCTGGAATAAACCCCACTTGATCATGGTGTATGATCCTTTTAATGTGCTGTTGGATTCTGTTTGCTAGTATTTTGTTGAGGATTTTTGCATCTATGTTCATCAGTGATATTGGCCTGTAGTTTTCTTTCTTTGTGACATCCTTGTCTGGTTTTGGTATCAAGGTGATGGTGGCCTCGTAGAAGGAATTTGGGAGTGTTTCTCCCTCTGCTATATTTTGGAAGAGTTTGAGAAGGATAGGTGTTAGCTCTTCTCTAAATGTTTGATAGAATTCGCCTGTGAAGCCATCTGGTCCTGGGCTTTTGTTTGTTGGAAGATTTTTAATCACAGTTTCAATTTCAGTGCTTGTGATTGGTCTGTTCATATTTTGTATTTCTTCCTGATTCAGTCTTGGCACGTTGTGCATTTCTAAGAATTTGTCCATTTCTTCCAGATTGTCCATTTTATTGGCATAGAGTTGCTTGTAGTAATCTCTCATGATCTTTTTTATTTCTGCAGTGTCAGTTGTTACTTCTCCTTTTTCATTTCTAATTCTATTGATTTGAGTCTTCTCCCTTTTTTTCTTGATGAGTCTGGCTAGTGGTTTATCTATTTTGTTTATCTTCTCAAAGAACCAGCTTTTAGTTTTATTGATCTTTGCTATTGTTTCATTCACTTCTTTTTCATTTATTTCTCATCTGATTTTTATGATTTCTTTCCTTCTGCTAGCTTTGGTGTTTCTTTGTTCTTCTTTCTCTAATTGCTTGAGGTGCAAGGTTAGGTTGTTTATTCGAGATGTTTACTGCTTCTTAAGGTGGGCTTGTATTGCTATAAACTTCCCCCTTAGAACTACTTTTGCTGCATCCCATAGGTTTTGGGTCGTTATGTCTCCATTGTCATTTGTTTCTAGGTATTTTTTAATTTCCTCTTTGATTTCTTCAGTGATCACTTCATTATTAAGTAGTGTATTGTTTAGCCTCCATGTGTTTGTATTTTTGACAGATCTTCTCCTGTAATTGATATCTAGTCTCATGGCGTTGTGGTCAGAAAAGATACTTGATACAATTTCAATTTTCTTAAATTTACCAAGGCTTGATTTGTGACCCAAGATATGATCTATCCTGGAGAATGTTTCATGAGCACTTGAGAAAAATGTGTATTCTGTTGTTTTTGGATGGAGTGTCTTATAAATATCAATTAAGTCCATCTTGTTTAATGTATCATTTAAAGCTTGTGTTTCCTTATTTGTTTTCATTCTGGATAATCTGTCCATGGGTGAAAGTGGGGTGTTTAAGTCCCTTACTATGGATGTGTTACTGTCGATTTCCCCTTTTATGGCTGTTAGTATTTGCCTTATGTATTGAGGTGCTCCTATTTTGGGTGCATAAATATTTACAATTGTTATATCTTCTTCTTGGATCGATCCCTTGATCATTGTATAGTGTCCTTCTTTGTCTCTTTTAATAGTCCTTAGTTTAAAGTCTATTTTGTCTGATATGAGAATTGCTACTCCAGCTTTCTTTTGGTTTCCATTTGCATGGAATATCTTTTTCCATCCCCTTACTTTCAGTCTGTATGTGTCTCTAGGTCTGAAGTGGGTCTCTTGTAGACTGCATATATAAGGGTCTTGCTTTTGTATCCATTCAGCCAATCTGTGTCTTTTGGTGGGAGCATTTAGTCCGTTTACATTTAAGGTAATTATCGATATGTATGTTCCTATTCCCATTTTCTAAATTGTTTTGGATTCGTTATTATAGGTCTCTTCCTTCTCTTGTGTTTCTTGTCTAGAGAAGTTCCTTTAGCATTTGTTGTAAAGCTGGTTTGGTGGTGCTGAACTCTCTCAGCTTTTGCTTGTCTGTAAAGGTTTTAATTTCTCCATCAAACCTGAATGAGATCCTTGCTGGGTAGAGTAGTCTTGGCTGCAGGTTTTTCTCCTTCATCACTTTCAGTGTGTCCTGCCACTCCCTTCTGGCTTGTAGGGTTTCTGCTGAGAGATTAGCTGTTAACCTTATGGGGATTCCCTTGTGTGTTATTTGTTGTTTTTCCCTTTCTGCTTTTAATATGCTTTCTTTGTATTTAATTTTTGACAGTTTGATTAATATGTGTCTTGGCGTATTTCTACTTGTATTTATCCTGTATGGGACTCTCTGTGCTTCCTGGACTTGATTAACTATTTCCTTTCCCATATTAGGGAAGTTTTCAACTATAATCTCTTCAAATATTTTGTCAGTCCCTTTCTTTTTCTCTTCTTCTTCTGGAACCCCTATAATTCGAATGTTGGTGCGTTTAGTGTTGTCCCAGAGGTCTCTGAGACTGTCCTCAGTTCTTTTCATTCTTTTTTCTTTATTCTGCTCTGCAGTAGTTATTTCCACTATTTTATCTTCCAGGTCACTTATCCGTTCTTCTGCCTCAGTTATTCTGCTATTGATTCCTTCTAGAGAATTTTTAATTTCATTTATTTTGTTGTTCATCATTGTTTGCTCTGTAGTTCTTCTAGGTCATTTTTAAAGGTTTCTTGTATTTTCTCCATTCTATTTCCAAGATTTTGTATTACCTTTCCTATCATTACTCTCAATTCTTTTTCAGGTAGACTCCCTGTTTCTTCTTCGTTTGTTTGGTCTGGTGGGTTTTTACCTTTCTCCTTCATCTGCTGTGTATTTCTTCGTCTTCTCATTTTGCTTAACTTACTGTGGTTGGGGTCTCCTTTTTGCATGCTCCAAGTTTGTAGTTCCTGTTGTTTTTGGTGTCTTCCCCCAGTGGGTATGGTTGGTTCAGTGGGTTGTGTAGGCTTCCTGTTGGAGGAGACTGGTGCCTGTGTTCTTTTGGATGAGGCTGGATCTTGTCTTTTTGGTGGGAAGGACTGCGTCTGGCTGTGTGTTTTGGGGTGTCTGTGATCTTATTATTATTTTAGGCAGCCTTTCAGCTAATAGATGAGTTTGTGTTTCTTTCTTGCTAGTTGTTTGGCATGGGGTGTCCAGCACTGGTGCTTACTGGTTTTTGAGTGAAGCTGGGTCTTAGCGTTGAGACAGAGGTCTTTGGGAGAGCTCTTGCTGATTCATATTATGTGGGGCTTCGAGGTCTCTGGTGGTCCAATGTCCTGAACTCAGAACTCAGGTCTCCCACCTCCAAGTCTCTGGCCTGACACCCGGCCGGAGCACCAAGACCCTGTCAGCCACACGGCCAGGTACATGGGGAGTTTCTTGCCTTTGGGAAGTCTGAGGTTTTCTGCCAGTGTTCAGTAGGTGTTGTGTAAGAATTGTTCCACTTGTAGATATATTTTTGATGTATTTGTGAGGATGTAGGTGATCTCCACTTCTTATTCTTTTGCAATCTTGAAGGTCCTCAGATCACATCTTCTTTATCCATTTATCTGTTGATGGACATTTAGGTTGCCTCCACATCTTGGCAATTGTAAATAATGCAGCAATGAACATTAGGGTGCATGCATCTTTTTGAATTATTTCCCATGCTATGCATGTCATCTGTGTGACTTATTTATTTTGTAAGTGGAAGGCTGTACCTCTTAATATCCCTCACCTATTTCACTCTTACTCCTCACCCTCTTCCCTTCTGGCAACCACCTGTGTGTTCTCTGTTTATATGACTCTGTTTGTGTTTTGTTTTTTGTTCGATTGTTTTATTTTTTAGATTTTCATGTTTTAAGTAGAGGTTTAGTTCAAATTATTCACATGCATCTTTGCCATCAATACCTGTATAATCAAAAGACAATTTTCCAGAAAATATCCACAGAATGTAAGTATGAATTATGACTCTAAGTCCAGTTCTAATCACAGCACCATATCTTTTTCAACCCATAGATCTGACAGTAGTTAGTGAGGGACTCTACTTCTTATCAGGATCCACATAATAGAGTCTCTTAATTTATATAGACATGAAACCTGCAAATTGATTGGTGAGGGTAGAAGAGGTGAAATATACAGTAATAATATTTAAGACCAGCATATAAAAGAAAGTTCACTAAGTATAAGCATCCTGCGCTTACATAGCTCAATGTCACTGGTTGATCTTATAGCAAATATATATGCTGTTCTCTCATTCTCCTGATGTCTAGGGGTTGAGAATCTGTCCAGAGCCTCTGGAATAATCTTTGGAGAGCTCTTGTACCAGATGCAATCCACAGGCATGGCTAGCAACCCCTTGGAAAAGCAAAATCATCTATCCCTACAAGTCAAATAATGGCCTGTCACAGACACCCACCTGTGTGGCCTTACACCCCTACTTAAAGAAATATGTGCGGTTACGGTGAGTTCATTAATAGAAAAGTTTAGTTTAGATTGATTGGGTGGTTTTAAAATTGAATCTTTTTGTTGTGTTGTGTATTTCTATAATAAATATAACTAATTTGAAAAAGCCTACCTCTGATCAGTTTCCATGTTATTATGTCAAAGGAATGGAGTGTAACAGTGTTCACTTTAGGTCTTGGGCTGCTGGATATTTGACAATGTCATATTCACTTCCATCTAAATTTTTTGAGATATGCTTTTGCTAATTTTATGTATGATGTCAGTGAAAATTCATTCTATGCTACAATTACCTGCATCGCATTAGGAGGTTGGTGCTCTTATATGTTCTGTTGGTGTACATTCATAATCTCCATAAGTAACTACTTGCTGTGTTGCTCTTAGTTTTAATTTATGTCAGTTATATATCCACAAAGTTTAAAGAGACCAGTAGTTCTTACAGGGTTTGTTATGAAAACCAGTAGTGTACTTTGCCTTACTTTTGGTGGATTATTTTGGGGTATATTTCTATGTCACTGAATATCATGGTTTGTTGCCACTTGTTGGTTTGTCAATTTTAGGCACGACTTACTGACTTCTAGCTACAAAATTTGCAGATTTAGCTCTTTTTGACCACTGCCACTTTTTGAGCACCACCAATAAATGAGCAAGCAATTACCTGTGCAGTCTCCACTGCACAAATCCTACTCCCCAGCCCACGTCCTCTTGATAAACAGAATTGACAATTGAGCCATATAGTAAATCTTGATAATTTTACTTTTCTTGCACAACTTTATGTTTTCCCTGGAGGTCATATTGTCTGAATATCTTCTCAAGATTTTGAAATATATCAGGTGTTCTATCAGTTTCATCTTCTTAAAGAAATCTCTTCCTGAAGAACTTTCTGCTCTGCTCCAATCTGGATTGTTTTCCTTCTTTGCTGGGGCACAGCTGTTATTATAGAAACTTACTTTACCATCACTTGAGAATTCTTTTTGTATCTCTAGTGAGTATGTTCTTTTGCCTTAATTTCTTGTTTTCCTCTTTCTGGATTGTTTTCCTTCTTTACTCAATTTTGTCTTTCAGTACTTCTACTGAGTTTTTCACTTCTATAATCATATGTTTAATTTTAAAGAGCTCTTTTTGGGGGCTTGTTTTTGGAATGTTCCTAAGAGCACTGTTTCTGTCTCTATGCAATAGCTTATCTTATCTCTTTGAGTATATTAATGACTTTTACTCTTTTTTCTCTTTGTTTAGTTCTTGTTTCCTCCAAATTGTCATCTTTTGCATCAGAGGCTTTATTCAGACGTTGGTAATTTTTGTTTGCTGCTTCCATTTAATGGTCAGAGTCTAAAAAGCCGTTTATAAGGTTTGAGGGTGAAGTTAGAGCTGGCGTACCATGAGTTTTACTATAGGGCGATCTGGCTGGGCCTTTTTTGGATTGACCTCTATGTTGGTATCTTCCAGATCTTTCCTCTTAACTAGTAAGATTCTCTGAAGAAAACGCTTCACGTCTTCTACATGGATGTAGAAGGTCCATCAGTTGCCAGCATTCTGAGATCTGAGTAGGGAAAGTAGACTGGGGTCTAAGAATCCAGTGAGGATGTGGTATTTAATCTCTCTGTATTTGGTTTCATACTTCTACCCTCACCTGTACCACCCCCTCCTAAATCCAGAAGCTCTTTCTTTTAACTTCTCTAATACATAAAACTTCAGTCATTTGCTGAGTTAGGAGAGAGGATTTGAAGAATTGCTGCTTCAAGCCATCCTCCTTATTTTAGGATACTCTCTTTATCATCATTTTCAAAGTGAACTGGTACCATCAAATTATGAGACTTTTATAAGTTTATATCATTTTACAAGTTTATATCATTACCAGTAGCCCATCTCTTCCAAAATTTTGCTGTTACCCCCAGTTCTTCCATCTTTTGCTCTTATGCATTAAAGTCTCTATTCTGTTATTTTAGTGGGATTTGAGAAGAAAGCAAAAGTAGATTTGTGAGCTCAAGTCTCCATTCTAATAGGTAGAGGTGTCAGCATTTATTTTTTATCTATTACCTTCTTATTATATTGTATATATTTCTGTGTGCTACCTTGAATTCTTTTTTTTTTCTTAAGGAGGAGAAAAGGATAAAATGAATAAACTATCCTGATTAGATTTCTAATGTGTCTAAACTCTACATCATATAACAGATAATCTTTTGCTTTACTGCTGCATATGAAAATGTGAATTACTATTAACTTAATTCTTCAAAACTCACCTTATTTTCAGGGTCTTAAAGCACACCCCAATATCTCCATTTATGTATCCCCAATGGGAATTTTCCTACTTCATCATTCATCCCAGAGCTGACTTTTCCCAAAGTCTGTGTGCCCAGTGGCATCTCATCAGTTTTAATCAGACAAATCGACTTTCCTCCTGGAAGAAATGCAGGGAGTGGAGCCTGAAAGTGTACTCTAGATTTGGCTGTGCCAAATATGTTTCGCTTTGAGATATTAGCTGCTTGGAAACAGTAGGAACTTGGTTGTATTTGGGAATGACATGGGTTTAATTAATTTTTAAAAAGCCCCTTTTAAGTGTATTCTCACTAACAACCAGAGAGGTCTGGTCCTTCTCCTTGCATTCCATATGTGGAAGTGGTATGCACAGGTTATAAAGGAAGGACGTGTCATCTGTGCAGTGAGGGGTGTATTGTGCTGAGCTGTCTCAGGGCAGTCTGGTGTTAGGAAACTTCCCAGAAATGTTCTGTAGTCAAAGAAAAAAATATTACTGAGGAGTTAATATTAAATCATGGCTGATCCTCTGGTGGTTTGGTTTGATTTGAGATAATGTATAAGAAGGCATTTTTAAGCAGAGGCCATGACACAATTATTATTATTTTCTTAAAATTATTATTTTCTCTGCTGAACTTTGAAACATTTTCGTTTTTATCTACATCACTTTAAAAAGCTTCATTTGAAAAGGGGAATGAAAAAGTATTTTGTTTAGGTTTGGGGTTCAATCAGTTCTCTAAAAGTCCGTTTTTAAGATACAGCAGTGGTTCAGACTCCTGTTGGCATCTACATATGTGTGGACATGGATGAGATAGTAGAAGCAGGAAACAAGTATCTGGGCTTTCAGACCTTCCCTCATCTGAAATGTGAGTGTTTGGAAGAAAGGAATTCAGCGGGCAGATTTTTATCCACAAGCACTAAACAATGAATCAAGATGAATTCTGAGCATTTAAGATTTTGCTAAATATATCTGGTCAGCAGCCATTTATATAAACAATCACCACAAGTGATTGGGATGGGATGGGAAAAGATGGGATGACTTCAATATCTTATACATGGAAATCAAGAAGCCCCCCTACCCCATATGCTGATTAAATGCTGGCAGTGCAAAAACAATACTTCATCTTTATGAAATCTAGTATCTGTGTGATTTAATGAAACATACATGTTTCAAAGCAAATGTGTTTCATCAGAAAATACTTGTTATGTAATTTGTGTGATTATAAAATGGTACTGGAAACAATAAATGAGCAAGCAATTACCTGTCAAAAATTACAGATGAATGAAGATGAAATATAATCTTACTTAGGTTCACAATTTTGTTATGATGTAGCTGTTCAACAAATTTGCTACATTATGATTGACTAAAGAGGTTTTTTTAAATCAGTTTTATTGAGATGTAATTTGCATAAATTAACATTGTTTAAGTGTACAATTTAATGATTTTTAACAAATATGTACAGTGTGTAGCTGCCACAGTCATCATCTAGAATATTTTTATCATCCCAAAGAGTTCTTTCATGACCATTTTCAGTCAATCCTCTCTTTCAGGCTCTGGCCATCACTCATCAGCTTTCTGTATCTACAGTCTGACTTTTAAAAACTTTTATATAAGTAAGAGTACAGAGTGTAAAGTCTTTTGTGTCTGGCTTCTTTCATTTAGCATAATGCTTTTGAGATTAATCTATGTTCTTGTCTATATCAGTAGTTTATTTTTATGGCTGAGTAATATTCCTTTGTATGGATATACCACAATTTATGTATGCATTCACAAGTTGATGGACATTTGAGTTCTTTTCAGTTTTTGGCAATTATGAATAAACCTGTTATGAATTACTCTTTGTGTGGACATATGTTTTCGTTTCTCTTGGGTAAATTTCTAGAGGTATAATTGCTGGGTCACATAATAAGTATCTTCTTAATGCAAACGAATAACTGCTAAACTGTTTTCCAAAATGGCTAAAAGCAAAAATGTCTATTTTGCTTTCCCAGTGGCAGTTTATGAGAGTTCTGGTTGCTCCGCATCCTCACTGAAACTTGATATTAGATAGTCTTTTAGTGTAAGCGTTCTAGAGAGTCTGGTGGTATTTCGTTTGTTTTAATTTTCATCTCCCAGGTGCTAATGATGTTGATCATCCTTTATGTGCTGATTAGCCATCTATATCTTTTCTTTAGTGAAGTGTCTGAAAGGGGAATGAAAAAGTATTTTGAGCAATCCCACTCCTGGGCATATATCCAGACAAAACTAATTTGAAAAGATACATGCACCCCTGTGTTCACAGCAGCACTATTTACAATAGCCAAGACATGGAAACAACCTAAATGTCCATCAACAGATGAACGGATAAAGAAGATGTGGTACATATATACAATAGAATACTACCCAGCCATAAAAAAGGAACGAAATATTGCCATTTGCAGCCACATGGATGGAACTAGAGATTATCATACCAAAGTTAGAAAGAGAAAGACAAATACCACATGATATCACTTATATGTGGAATCTAAAATATGACAAAAATGAACATATCTATGAAACAGAAACAGACTCACAGATATAGAGAACAGAGTTGTGGTTGCCAAGGAGGAGGGGGATGTGGGGGAGGAAAGGATTGGGAGTTTGGGACCAGCAGATGCAAACTATTATATACAGGATGAATAAACAACAAGGTCCTATTGTATAGCACAGGGGACTATATTCAATATCCTGTGATGAACCATGATTGAAAATAATATGAAAGAGAATATATATATGTTTGTATAACTGAAACACTTTGCTGTATAGCAGAAATTAACATAACACTGTAAATCAAGCATACTCTGATAAAAAATTTTTTAACGGGCAGAAGATCTAAATAGACATTTTTCCAAAGAAGACATACAGATGGCCAACAGGCACATGAAAATATGCTCAATATCGCTAGAGAAATGCAAATCAAAACTAGGGTGAGGTACCACCTCACGCTAGTCAGAATGGCCATCATCAAAAAGTCTACAACCAATAAATGCTAGAGCGGGTGTGGAGAAAAGGGAACCCTCCTACTCTGTTGGTAGGAATGTAAATTGGTGCAGCCACCATGGAGAACAGTATGAAGGTTCCTTAAAAAACTAAAAATAGAGTTACCAAATGATCCAGCAATCCAATTTCTGGGCATATATCCAGAAAGGACGAAAACTCTAATTCGAAAAGATACATGCAGTCCAATGTTCATAGCAGCACTATTTACAATAGTCAAGATATGGAAGCAATCTAAATGTTCATCAACAAATGAATGAATAAAGAAGATGTGGTATATATACAGGGAACTATATTCAATATCCTGAGATAAACCATAATGGAAAAGAACATAAAAATGAATATGTATATGTATATAACTGAATCACTTTGCTGTACAGAAGAAATTAATACAACACTGTAAATCAACTAGACTTCAATAAAAAAAATCAAAGAAGATGTGATACATATACAGTGGAATATTAGCCATAAAAAAGAATGAAGTAATGCCATTGCAGCAACATGGATGGACCTAGAGATTATCATACTCAGTGAAGTAAGTCAGAAAGTGAAAGACAAATATCATATGATATCATTTATATGTGAAATAAAAAAAATGGATACAAATGAACTTATTTACAAAACAGCAGTAGACTCCCAGACATAGAAAATAAACTTATGGTTACCAAAGGGAAAAGGGGGGAAGGATAAATTGTGAATTTGGAATTAACATATACACACTGCTATATATAAAATAAACTACAAGGACCTACTGTAGAGTACAGGGAACTATATTCAATATCTTGTAATAACCTATAAATGAGAAGAATCTGAAAAATTAAATATATGTGTGTGTGTGTCTATATATATATATATATATATAGACACACACACATCTGAATTACTTTGCTATACACCTGAAACATTGTAAATCAACTATACTTCAATAAAAATAAATAAAATGAAATAAATGAATGAAAAAAATAATATGGGGATTAAAATAGTATCTGCCTCATAGAGTTCTTAAAGTGGTTAAACAAATAATGCACAAAAGCCCTCAGATATTAGGTATTGTTATGAATACCTGTTTCTTCCCAATGAATGTCCTAAGCAACTAGCTTAAACAGAAACAAGTCTCCATGGGCTCCTTCAATATTAGTTCTTGCCTCATTTGTTCCCTCTGAGCAATAAGAATGTCAGCACAAATATCCAGTTATTTTCCTGTGATTAATAATTCTTGAAGAGGTTCTCATAACTCAGTAGTTTACAAAGACGTCAAAAATGATTGAGAATGACTGAATTCACATCATGAAATTAAATTATGTATAGATTACTAAGCAGTTCACTTAAGCATAACACAGTTAAAAATGATATCCAGATAAATGAATGCCCTTCCCTATATTTATTACCAATTTATTTTTCCAGAAGTTTTGAAAAAATACTCTGCCTCTACTGCTAAGGATATTGTCCTTCTAATTTTTATTCATGTCTGTTTTCTCACTGTCCTTGTTCACTGTTGTCCATTGATCCACTTCTGTATTCCATGCTGGGTCAATACCTGCTGATCCAATCTGCTTCATGTCAGCCTTGTCACTTCTTTGATTTAAGGCTGATATGCTAATTATGAGGATTTTTAAGACTCTGACTTTATGAGTCTAACAATTCTCTTCTTGTTTATTTTTACAGATATTTAAGCAGCTTCTCTCATTTTTGCAAACATGTTGGCTGTGGCCACCTGTTACAAAGTGTCTCCTTTACATATTGCTGTGCAGTGAGGGGCTTTATAGGATTTCCTGGACAGGACTGACTACATAATTGGTGGGACTAAATATAAACTGTAAATGGGTGTTTTTTCAAAATTTATTAAAGCTTTTTTTTTTTTTTTTTTTGCGGTACGCGGGCCTCTCACTGCTGCGGCCTCTCCCGCTGCGGAGCACAGGCTCCGGACGTGCAGGCCCAGCGGCCATGGCTCACGGGCCCAGCCGCTCCGCAGCATGCGGGATCCTCCCGGACCGGGGCACGAACCCGTGTCCCCTGCATTGGCAGGCGGACTCCCAACCACTGCGCCACCAGGGAAGCCCTATTAAAACTTTTGAGAGAGTGACAGCAGAGCATAAAACCAAGAGGAGCCTGCCTTCTAACCATGGGCCCTGTGCATCTCCACAAGCTGTGCACCATAAAGTAGGCACTGGTATTGGATTTTGTGGGAAGGAAAGAACACCAACCCATATGGATGCCCCGTGAAAGTGTCTCACCTATTGCTTAGAAAACATTTTCCTCAATTCGGTCATTACTTTTTCTGCTGTATTACGCCATGTTCCATCTTCTGCCATCTTGCCATTCTCAGAGGTAGCACTGTAGTTGAATATATACTTGTTGCCTTACTCATTTTATATGCACTAGTATGTTTTCTGACTACAAAGGAGACAAGGTAAACCATGTGCTGCTGCTGATAAACATGAATTGAACATCAATCTGTCTATAGTCTTGTATACAACAGTATACAGAGAATCTAAAGGGACACCGTCCCTAAGCTGCTATGGTTGCTTTTGTGTACCAGGCTCTATATGTTACCTGCTGAATTATTCTCTCTGTATCATTCCCCAACTTCCTTATCAGTAAAAATGGAGATAGTAAGGTAGGCTTGTTGTCATTACAGTGAGAATAAAGTATATTTAGGACATTTGGAACACTGCTTGACACATAATGAATGCTAAAAATATATTATTTAGTTAGTTCCCTTGGTTTCCATATCTGGACCCAGAGAAACACATAGTGTTCCTACCCTTGGATTTCATGCCCAACATTTGGATCATATAAGATTCTTGTGCCAGTACAAGTTGACTTTCTGCTTGTCAAACATAAAACAAAAAATACCAACCCTGACTATACATCAGGAATAGAATCTATAAAAATATATATCCATTGATTTAGAATCTCGTGGTGGTGGTCAGGGTGTAAATGTTTATGCATATGTGTATTGGAGATGGTAGAAAGAAGCTGGGAATGTGATCTTCTTCTCTTCTTTCCTTCCTTCTTTTACTCCCTTCTCCCTCCTTCCATCTTTCCCCCCTTCCTCCCTTCCTTCCTGCATTTCTTCCATCCATCATCTATCTACCTATCACCTGTCTTGGTGGTGGAAGATGATGGCACTGTGTTAAACCTTAGAAATTCATTAGCTTCACAGTATACTGAAGAGAAACAGAAAATAGGGCATATTAAATATGATAATCTTTGGGAGAACAAAGGAGGTATACAGACTGTAACCTGGGTTGAAGGGTTCTCTCAGAAGCCCTTTGGGAGACGGTGACTACTGAGTTGAGACTTAAAGGATGGATTGGAATTAACCAGGAGAAAAGCATATTCCAAAACTCCATATATATGTGTTAGCATATGGTATTTGTCTTTCTCTTTCTCACCTATTTCACTCTGTATGACAGACTCTAGGTCTATCCACCTCATTACAAATAGCTCAATTTCGTTTCTTTTTATGGCTGAGTAATATTCCATTGTATATATGTGCCACATATTCTTTATCCATTCATCCGATGATGGACACTTAGGTTGTTTCCATCTCTGGGCTATTGTAAATAGAGCTGCAACGAACATTTTGGTACATGACTCTTTTTGAATCATGGTTTTCTCAGGGTATATGCCCAGTAGTGGGATTGCTGGGTCATATGGTAGTTCTATTTGTAGTTTTTTAAGGAACCTCCATACTGTTCTCCACAGTGGCTGTATCAATTTACATTCCCACCAACAGTGCAGGAGGGTTCCCTTTTCTCCACACCCTCTCCAGCATTTATTGTTTCTAGATTTTTTGATGATGGCCATTCTGACTGGTGTGAGATGATATCTCACTGTAGTTTTGATTTGCATTTCTCTAATGATTAATGATGTTGAGCATTCTTTCATGTGTTTGTTGGCAGTCTGTATATCTTCTTTGGAGAAATATCTATTTAGGTCTTCTGCCCATTTTTGGATTGGGTTTTTTTTTTGTTATTGAGCTACATGAGCTGCTTATAAATTTTGGAGATTAATCCTTTGTCAATTGCTTCATTTGCAAATATTTTCTCCCATTCTGAGGGAGAACCTAGGGGTAAGACAGGAATTAAGACACAGACCTACTAGAGAATGGACTTGAGGATAAGGGGAGGGGGAAGGGTAAGCTGTGACAAAGCGAGAGAGAGGCATGGGCATATATACACTACCAAACGTAAGGTAGATAGCTAGTGGGAAGCAGCCGCATAGCACAGGGAGATCAGCTCGGTGCTTTGTGACTGCCTGGAGGGGTGGGATTGGGAGGGTGGGAGGGAGGGAGATGCAAGAGGGAAGAGATATGGGAACATATGTATACGTATAACTGATTCACTTTGTTATAAAGCAGAAACTGACACACCATTGTGGAGCAATTATACTCCAATAAAGATGTTAAAAAAATGTAAACAGTGAAAAAAAATTGGGTGTGATTACACAATGTAAAAAAAAAAAAAATCATATTCCAGGTGGAGGAATAGTGTGCATGATGTGGACTTATGCTTTTTTTAAGTTCCACAGGCAGTTTTGGTGTAGAACTAGAGTTGAAAATTTTAAATTTAGAATTGCTTATTAATTCAGAATATCTGGATAAAAATGCAGGGAGACCAGGACAGTGCTAATCTCTTTATCTCTCCCTGTTGTCTGACCCATGCCTGCATCCCCGTTCCTCAGTCCATCCTGGTGACTTTTGCCTTTTGTCTTTGACCTTCCACAGTGACTGAGCCATCCATGTGGCTTTTATGTTTTGTGGTTATGACAACAATCAGAGGAGCCTGACAGTATCTTGAGAGAATGTTGAGCCACTGAGTTTGTCTTCCTAAGTCTGATTAATGATTTTCTCTTTGTAAGTTACATGTTGGCCATATATCAGTTATTTTACTTTTATTCCCAGGGTCAGTTTCTTGCCTGTTTTTTCTCCATCTGTTCTTGTAAGAGAATAATCTAAGATATTCAGTTTAGGTGAATTGTTCTAGGTCACATTAGCTTACAAATTATAGAGCCTGGACTAGAACCCCAGTGTTCTGATTCCAAGATCATATTTCTTTCTATTCAATTTCTATACAATTTAAAGATATGATTTGTAACTTATTTTGTATTTTGAACTTTCTTTTTTTAATGTTGTTTTTTAATTGAAGTATAGTTGATTTAAACAATGTTATGTTAGTTTCAGGTGTACAGCAAAGTGATTCATTTATACATACATATTTATTCTTTTTCATATTCTTTTCCATTGTAGGTTATTACAAGATAATGAATATAGTTCCCTGTGCTATATAGTAGGATAGATTGGGATTTTTGGATAAGCAGATATACACTACTATATATAAAATAGATAAATAACAAGGACTTACTGAACTACTTTCTTAATTCTTATTCCATTTGCTGTCCATCAACAGACAGAATAAATCTGGGGAGAAGAGGGTGGTTTTAGTTACCATGGTAGCCAGTCTTCAAAGATGGACCCTGCAATTTCTCCCTTCTCTGCACTGTATGTCACTTCTCACAGGAAAAGACTATATCCCCTCCCTTTGAAGCTGGGCTGCTCTTGTGACTGCTTTGACCAATAGAATGTTCTGGATCTTCTGAGTCTAGGTCTTAAAAGGACTAACAGCTTCTATTCCTTTCCTCTTGGAACACTCACTCTTGCGATGGTCCTTCAAAAAACCCAGTTGTTGGGCTTCCCTGGTGGCGCAGTGGTTGAGAGTCCGCCTGCCGATGCAGGGCACACGGGTTCATGCCCCGGTCTGGGAGGATCCCGCATGCCGTGGAGTGGCTGGGCCCGTGAGCCATGGCCGCTGGGCCTGTGCGTCCGGAGCCTGTGCTCTGCAACAGGAGAGGCCACAACAGTGAGAGGCCCGCGTACCGCAAAAAAAAAAAAAAAAAAGTAATGATGATCTCTGATACAATAGAGTTTTTCTGAAAATTATTTTTAATGACCAGAAGTCTAGTTAGCCTGAACAGAGCCAAAATGAAAATGACAGTGGAGTTTAAAAAGCCTCATTAATTTGGAAAGTGTGCATGGTCTAGAAGCAAAGGAATTGTATTGGCTTGCTGAGTATCCTTTTGTGGCTTTTTTTTAAAATACACTCATTGTTTGACATTTGAGATTTGATTTTGAGCAAAAGTGTCTAAAGAAATTACCTGTTTATAGACCAAGACACAGAAGAGGTGCAGAGTACTAGGGACTAGGAGACATCAAGAGATACTTCCTGCCGGGGGACTCTGCAGCTGGCATTTAAGGATAGGAAAATTGAACAGCAGTACTATTTTAGAAATACGTTTTCTTTAATTATGATGATGAACATATTTTCCAAACCAGAAATTTGGACATCTGCTTGACAAATATGTATGAAATTATGAAGGCACTAGGGCAGAATCATCAGGAAAAAAATTATAAAGGCACAGCTGCAGAGACAGTAATGTAGTTGATAATAAAAAATAGTTAGATAAAATGTATATAGTGCCTATCAGAGGCCAGGCACTATCCTAAGTATCAGACATTAACTCATTTAATAGTTACATTTAATAGTTACATAGGATCTATGACATAGATCCTATGTTAATACCTTTTTGAGGAAACTGAGGCACAGATGTTTTAGGTGGCAGAATAAGCTGTGAATCAGTTTTATTTTGGAATCCATACCATGATATTATACTGGGTCTAAGTATAGTTTTCAAGGTTAAGTAAAAAGGGGGAAGGCTATAGTTCTTAATTAATGGGACAGAATAATTAGAGCTGATATAAGCTGATTATAGTTAAAAGATTTTTGGAACTTTATTAAAGGCAATTAAGATACCACCTGCCTATCTGACTCTCCTCTCCTCTGGCGACACTGATAGGAAACTTGGAGCTGCTATCTGGCAAGTGGTCTCCACAACAAGTTCCTTGGTACCTAAGCAAGTAGAATATTGAGATAGCATTGTCACTCCCCCCTAAAGAACTAGCTCACGACTCCACCAGCTCAAGATCTCATAGGGAACGTGGTTCTGTTTGCAAATCCACTGCTTTGTTCCCTCTGTGGTACGCACTTTTTGTGTGTCAAGAATGAGGAAAAATTGAGACAGTAATTTGGGTGCCTGATAAATTTCAGTGTACCCTGATTGTTAAGGACTATACAAAGATCTTCTTAACCACTTCTGTGCAAATGGTAGTGGGTTGATAGCATGCATCAGGATTTGGAAGGGAGAATACAGGATACTGTAAATGCCACCCAGTTCAGCAACTGGTTTGATATTTTAGACATAATTTCTAACCTATTAATTTTTTGGGCATTTGGAAATTCATGTCACTCCATGAACTTGAGAACACTATGTCATTAGCTGGTCTTAAAAAGTCAGAATTAGAAGCTGCATTAAAGTAGTCCTCCGAGAACTTGGACGTGAGAAAGATAGTGTTAACACTCAAAGTTAAATATAAAATCAACACAGGAAGGATCTGAACAGGCAAATCCAAATTCACCTAAGGAAACAGGACTATTCCCAGGCCAACCAACCTTACATTTATAAGAAATAATGTATTATTTCTATTCATTAGCAATAATCTTCTATAGAAATATCTATAGAAGAGATTGTTTTTAATCAGAAGGGGGTTGGCCACTTTTTTCTCCAGAAAAAGTAGAGAATTGTTGAAGTAAAAGTGGATATAGCCATATGTACAATACAAGAGAAAAGGAGTCTCAACTATTGGAGCAGGAGTATCTCTGGGTCGATGATAAGAGTCCCTCCTTGGTTTGGACATAGATGCAAGGAATGGAGAGAGTGAATTTATAGTATTTCTGTTCCTCGTTGGCAGCATTATCCCTAATGGAAACTCTATATGGTACTTTATTAGACCTGGGACATTAAATAATCATAACTCTTCTTGTTCTGACTCTATTATATGTGAGAAAACATCTGGTTATGATTTGACTTTCTATGTAAGTCTGCATAGGACATGTTGTAAAGTGAAGACCCAGAGGCCAAATTCAGACCAAAAGTTTTTGTCTTATGTAATTAAAATAAATATTCATAAATCATTGTGAGTATATAAAAATTGGGAAAGTAGTTTTTAAAAACCGTTTTTTATTGAAGTATAGTTAATTTACAATGTTGTGTTAGCTTCAGGTGTACAGCAAGGTAATTCAGCTATATATACAATATATAATATATATATTCTTTCAGATTCTTTTCCATTGTAGGTTATTTATTACAAGATATTGAATATAGTTCCCTGTGCTATACAGTAAGTCTGTTTAGTTTATCTGTTTTATACATAGTAGTGCATATATGTTAATCCCAAACTCCTAATTCATCTCCCCCAACCCCACCCCTACTCTCCCCTCTGGTAACCATAAGTTTGTTTTCTATGTCTGTGAGTATATTTCTGTTTTGTAAATAAGTTCATTGATATCATTTTTTTAGATTCCACATATAAGTGATATCATATGATATTTGTCCTTTTCTGTCTGACTTACTTCACTTAGTATGATAATCTCTAGGTGCATCCATGTTGCTGCAAATGGCATTATTTCATTCCTTTTTATGGCTGAGTAATATTCCATTGTATCTGTCTATATCTATATCTATATCTATATCTATATACCACATCTTCTTTATCCATTCAACTGTCACTTAGACACTTAGGTTGCTTCCATGTCTTGGCTAATATAAATAGTGCTGCTGTGAATATGGGGGTGCACGTATCTTTTTGAATTAGGGTTTTCATCTTTTCCAGACATATGCCCAGGAGTGGGATCATATGGTAGCTCTATTTTTAGTTTCTTAAGGACCTTCGTACTGTTCTCCATAATGGCTGCACCAATTTACATTCCCACAAACAGTGTAGGAGGGTTCCTTTTTCTCCACACCCCCTCCAGCATTTATTATTTGTAGACTTTTTAATGATGGCCATTCTGACTGGTGTGAGGTGATACTGCATTGTAGTTTTGATTTGCATTTCTTTAATAATTAGCAGTGTTGAGCATCTTTTCATGTGCCTATTGGCCATTTGTATGTCTTCTTTGGAGAAATGTGGGAAAGTAGTTTTTAATCAATCTTGCTTCCTTTCCAAACATAGAAAGTTTTATGTTAGTTCCAAATTTCTAGCTGATAGGTACTGTCTAGAGATGAATAGCAGCTGCTCCCTTTAAATAGGATATTTATGTTCTATTTTACCAGACTCTTCACTATTCCCTGTGCTATCACACCCAGCTGTTTCAGCAACTTAACTGCCAGCCCCTATAGGTTTTTAAGTTTGTATCTTCTGAATGTAGAGAGAAATTCTCTAAATATATAAGAATAAATTCTTGATATCTGTGATAATTCATCATGGCTAATGAATAAAGCTATGTATATCTAGCTTTGGCTGTAATGATAATGCTTACCTGAATCTTATAGTCTATAGAATTTTCCATTTCTCAATGTTAATTTATAAAATTTCATTCTTATAACTTCCTCAGTGTTAAATACCTTTCATGTAGTGAGACTCTGCCTCTAGAGACTTATTTATCCCTGGGCATATTGAAAGAGCAAGGTTGACCTGTCTTGGCAGGGCAGCACATCCAAGAACATGGAGAATAAGGCACTCCGAAATAAAAGCCACCCTGTCTACTGCTGGATGACACAGCTACTACTACTTCTGATTTTTGTAAAGGAAAAGAACTCTGAACCAAGAGTCACTGGAAATCTGATTCTGTGTAGTTTGTCATTAAATTGGCTGTGTAGCCATGAACAAATACCCTAATATACTTTGACTTCAACTTCTTCATAAATGAAAAAGTTGAATCCAAATATCTCTGAATTTCCATCCTGCTCTGTAATTACATAACTTAATCATACACACTAAGGTTTTTGAATTTATATGCACATTGTCTGTGTGATTTAGGTATCATTGAAATCCTGTATGTGTGAAGAATTTTATGAAATACAAATTTCTGTTACTGTCATATTAGCATTGATAATTTATATTCAAACACAGAAGGTTAGATTTTGGACATATTTCAGCAACGTTTGTATATCTGATGATTTTTATAAACTGTTTTTCATCATTCAGTATCACAGAATTCAAACAAAAACAACAAAATAAGCACATCAAAGCATGTTTGACTTGAATAAAAATAGCAGGCAGCTGGGGACACAGGCACAGTATGCAAAATAGGCCCACATATATCACACTTTGCATATTTATAACTGTGTAGCTCCAGCAATATTGGCAATTAATGGCGTGTCAATGAGAGAAAAGCTGTCTCAAAGGCTTATTTTTATTGGACAAAAGGAAAAAGAGCCAGGAAGCCTTGTTTTCTTTTTGACAAATGAAGTTATCTAGGAGAGTAAGTCATCCATTTACTTTGGACATGCCACATATGTTCCTATTTATCCGAGAGCCAACACAGTAACATCAGGATAGAGTCATCTTCATTTATGTCCAAGTTGAATGTGGCAAACAGCAGCAATGTTTTCTATATAATTACTCTGGGATTATGGATGAAGGTGATGTATTTGACCAGCAAATTGCTCTAAATTAAAATAAACAAGTTAAAACCCCCCTAAAAGTTTAACATCTATACAGAATGTATAATAATTTGCACCAGAGGATGGCAGAGGAGCTCAGGGAAACATAAAAATCTTCTAACTCAAATGAGACATATAGATTTTGGGGGTGGTAGGGTAGTAGTAGCAGCAGAAGGAAGAATGAAGCAAGAAAAAAAGAGCATTTATTAAACATAATGTCACAAGATATCCACATTTATAAGCACTTATTTTCTACTATATATTCAACAGAATTGAAAGGAATAGAATATAAGCATGAGATTATGATTCCTCCCTTTGCAATACAGTTTAGGAGGGCAAGGCATATACTACTGCTTTAAGTCTTAAATAATGTAATATTATAAATATAATAGGAAAATGAAAAGAAGGATGTGAGAGTGCTATCCTTGTGTGGCACAGATTTGGTAGTAAAAATATTTTCATGGTCAGGATTGGAGAAGTAGTGAGTGGGACTCTTAGGTTTAATCCATGGCACAAGAGGCAAAATTATAGGGCACATCTGGTGTCATTAGCAGGAGATTCACTAAGTTACACTAAGAGCACAGTTATGGAGGAATTCAGAGTCATGGTTGTTGGGAGGACCCAAAGATTATTTCATAGGGAAAAAATGAGATAATTAAAGGCAAAGAGTTCTAGGGTGATCCAATGTTGAATTTGCATTATACCTCTGTGGCCTAAAACCCTTTAAATGGAGTATGTTTCTGTCTATCTGGCTATATTAGTTATTTATTAGTATTATGTATTGCTACATAACAAATTACCTCCCAAACATAGCAGCTTAAAAGAACAAATATTTATAATCTCAATCTCACAGTTCCTGTGGATCAGAAATTTGAGGGCGGCTTAGCTGGGTAATTCTGGTACAGGGTTTCTCATAAGGTTGAGTCAAGATGTCAACCACAGCTGCAGTCATCGGAAGGCTTGACTCTGGCTGGGGGATCTGCTTCAGTCACTCATATGGCTATTGGCAGGAGATCTCATTTCCTTGTCATGTGGGCCAGTGTCAATTGGCAGGTGGCTTCCTTAGAATGAGTGATCCAAGAGAGAGAGCAAGCAAAAGCCACAATGCCTTTTGTGCCCTAAAAAAGGAAGTAATGTGACAACACTTCTGTCACTTTCTGTAGCCTCCAGGAGAGGGGACTTAGGCTCCATTCTTTGAAGAGAGGAATACTGAAGAATTTGTGGGCATATTTAAAAGCCAACACAGTGTGATGAAGATAAATGCCATCATCTGAAAGTGAATGGGAGTTATTGGCTAAGGCTTCTTGGAAGGGATGTGTATCAATTAGGATCCTAGCAGGAAATAGATAATTTCAGGAAGGTTCAATAAAGGTATCATTTACAAAGATGCATTCAGCATAAGTGGAAGCCATAAGGGATAATACATTACCATGGGGCTAATGACAACCAGGCCATTACCATACTAAGGGCCTAAGGATTAGAGTAATTCCTGGAACCTGGAAGAAGGGAGTCATGTGGAGAGGGCTACTTTTGGTTGAGGGATGCAGTTAGATAAACATTACCTTATAGAAAGGGATTGGTGGAAGAAATACCACAATCTTACTCTTTCTTTTCTTCCCCTCCCATCTGCCAGGGCTCCCCTTTGGCTAAATTTAACAGACATCTAGGCCAAAGGAACCTGTTAATGTAGTCCATTAGCCTTTGGGACAGAGGTCAGGGTGGAGAGTGGATCTGGAGAGCCAAACAGAAGGTCTCTTTCATAAGATGAGACTTTAACTTGCCTTGAAGGATGAGTAACTTGAAGCTGATCTAAATTCGGAGTTTGGGATTAAAATATAACACTACTATATACAAAGTGGATAATCAATAAGGACCTACTGTATAGCACATGGAACTGTACTCAATATCTTGTAATAACCTATAATGGAAATGAATCTAAAAAGAATATATGTACACATATATATGTATATATATAACTGAATCACTTTGCTGTACACCTGAAACTAACACAACATTGTAAATCAACTATATTTCAATAAAAATTTTAAAAACAAGCAGATATATTGAGAGCTGGATGGCATATTAAGTGCAAAAGATAAAGATAAGCAAATGTATGTGGGATTAAACAAATGACTAAAGGTCTATCAAGACAGAAGCCATGTGGTGTAGAGAGGCTTAAATAGCTGGACATGGCAAGGGATGAAGTCATGTTATGGAAAGGCTTGAGAGAGGCAGGGATTTAGACTTCCTATAAAAGGTAACACTTTACTGTTCTTAAACAAAGATGTTCCAAGACAATAAGAATGGGAGAGGAAGGGGAAGATCTAAGAGACATGTCTGTTTTAATATCGGGAATAAATTAAATGTCAATACAGATTTAGTTTTTAATAACTTTTTAAGTAAAATAAATACTATGTACTAATGGTCAAATGAGTAAAAATGTGAATTTGTTTGAATGAGGTATCTACACTTACAGACTTGTGCTTTCTAGAATTTGCAAGAACTGCAAGCAAGAGAGCCTACAATCATAAACATTTAAATCTAGAACAATTATTTTATATTGAAGTATGGACAGGAATGAAAATAATGTTGTAACAGAAATAGTTGTGTCAAAATAGTCATCAACCCATTTCTCCAAAGAAGACATACAGATGGCCAAGAGGCACATGAAAAGATGCTCAACATTGCTAATTATTAGAGAAATGCAAATCAAAACTACAGTGACATATCATCTCACAACAGTTAGAATGGCCATCATCAAAAAATCTACAACCAATAAATGCTAGAGAGGGTGTGGAGAAAAGGGAACCCTCCTACACAGTTGGTGGGAACGTAAATTGGTGCAGCCACTATGAAGAACAGTATGGAGGTTCCTTAAGAAACTAAAAATAGAACTACCATATGATCCAGCAATCCTACTCCTGGGCATATATCCAGAGAAGAACATGGTTCGAAAGGATACATGCACCCCAATGTTTACTGTAGCACTGTCTACAATAGCCAAGACATGGAAGCAACATAAATGGCCATCGACAGATGAATGGATAAAGGAGATGCGTACATATATACAATGGAATATTACTCAGCCATTAAAAAGGATAAAATAATGTCATTTGCAGCAACATGGATGGACCTGGAGATTATCATCCTAAGTGAAGTAAGTCAGACAGAGAAAGACAAATATCATATCATATCACTTATATGCGGAATTTTAAAAAAGTGATATGAATGAATTTATTTACAAAACAGAAACAGACTCACAGACTTAGAGAATGAACTTATGGTTACCAGGGGGAAGGATTGGGGTGGGGAGTGACAGATTGGGAGTTTGGGATTGACATGTACACACTGCTATGTTTAAAACAGGTAACCAGGACTTCCCTGGCAGTCTAGTGTTTTAAGACTCTGTGCCCCCACTGCAGGGGGCGTGGTTTCAATCCCTGGTCTGGGAACTAAGATTGCGCATGCCATGCAGCACAGCCAAAGAAAAAATAAAAAAATAAGATAGGTAACCAACATGGACCTACTGTATAGCACAGGGAATGCTGCTCAGTGTTCTGTAATAACCTAAATGGGAAAAGAATTTGAAAAACAATAGATACATGTGTATGTATAACTGAATCACTTTGCTGTACGCCTGAAACTAACACAACATTGTTAATCAACTCTACTCCAATATAAAATAAATATTAAAAAAAAAGAACTAGAAAATAAAACGTATCTACTAAAAATGCTAAAAAAAATAGTCATCAACCTTCTTCTGGAGATCTGTTCTTTGAATGATATAGGCATGCGCTGAAGTTTTGGCTCTTTATTCACACATCCACTTATGGTTTGGATACTTAGTAGGAAAGTCCTATGAGATCCATGTAGTCCTTCATCTGATTTTATTTGAAACACACAGAAATTGTAGTATTTCATATCTACACGAGAGATTTCAATGACGCTAAGCATATGTAATAAGAAATACTGGCATTTATGCCATAGTTTAGAAAAAATGAGTATGATTGAGCTTAAGATGCACCCTGATTGAATTATACCCATTAATTTAGCACATCTGACCTTCTATCAATACAATAATTCAAAAGAAAAAAGTAGCAATAAATACTTAGTGATTGCTAATGCAGAGTGGGACGTGTGAGAGATAGGTGACTGATTATGCTCAGTGACACTTTAACGTTACATTTTCTACTAAAGCCTTGTTTACATGGCAAGATGTTAACTGTGAATTTCCTAGCTGCACTTCCACACATTTAAAATGTAGAGATAATTGACGTTAACAGAGATGACCCTGGAGTGCTTGCTGAATTAAAAAAGAAAAAATAAAAAGAAAGAAAAAGAGGATATTGCATTCTGAATGGGTATTCTTTGTGTTGTAGGTTCTGTCCTGATACTTTGAAAATTACCAATGCAGTTATGAGTGTTGTAACAATTCTTGTTCAGATCTTACCTATTACTATTTTCAGGGCTTAACACTTACGCAGGATCTTCCAGAAACTAAGTGCCTCAGAGGCATGAACACTTAAAAAAATCTCTGAAAAATATTACTCAGTATAATGCTTCTTACATTCATTCACTCAAATTTTTGAGTACCTAGAAACTGCAAGTCGTAATAGAGTGCTGGAAAATAAAAATATGTTCCAGCCCTGATGGAGATTGCAAGCTAGCAGGTCTCACTTTCAGTAAATAAACTCAGATGACTAATTTACCACTGTAATAAGTGCTGCAATGATCTATACAGATGCTAAGAAAAAAACAGCAATGGCAGACCTGGTCTGATGGGTTAAAGGATGTTAAGCTCTGTTAGCCTTAGCTTCACAACTAACATCTCCCTCTTTAATAGAAAATCAACACAAAACAAGGAAGGTAGCATTAGTTACAGAACAAGTAAACAATAATCAACAACTCTTTCCCAACTAACCTTGTTTCCCCCCCCCATTAAAATATTAAAGTTCACCTTGTAGACCTTCGTGTAGGCATGGGAACCAATGAAAGAATCAGGCAGATCTTTGGTGTGAGGGGAATCTAACGTCAGTGTTTTCATCATGGCACCTAAGAAATATTGATCCCCCATATAAGAGTCAGAAATAGAAAAGAATGGAAAAGAAAATGGATCTGAAATAGTCCTATTCCATGGTTATTAAAGACAAATGCAATCTAATAGAATCTATATCTTTACCTTAATAATTGATTCTAACTCTGTCCTGTGCTGCTGTTTATCCTACTGGAAAAGGAAAAAAAAATACAGGTGGTAGACTGGGTGTGTGGCAAGAGCTCTACACCCACATTGGCTGGGTCAAGCCCAAGAGGGGAAGTATGAGAGACTCAGGAGCTTAGAAAGATGCCAAGTAGCATTGCCAAAGGTAAAAGAGGCCAAAATGAAAGGCCTGGGACTCATTAGCAGAGTACTAGAGCATCATCTTACTTATGGCACTCAATTATTAAAATTGTGGTTGGATTACTTGAAAGTTTGGGAAATTAGTAATACTATGTTGTATATATGTATATATGTGTGTGTAATGCACACACAATACACATATGATTTGAAATAGTCTATTCAAAAGTGGAAATTATAGAAATCAAAAGAAAAAAAAAAATCAAAGAGGGAACATCCAAATAGCAGAAGAAAATGGAAATACTATGGTGTAAGCAACCACTCTCCACCAGCAGCTGGGTAATAAAACTGCACAGGTCAGAAAGAGGTCCCCCAAGACACTGCCTGACTGTCCTGGACCTGGATTCTCCCATAGGCCCCATCACATTCTGGGCTTAGATTTTCCTTCAAATCGTCGTAATTGGGAGTCAGCTCACACAGCTGTGAACCACAGCTCACAGGTGCAAAGAGAAGAAATTTCAAGTTGGGCATCTCTGCTGGAGAGAGAAGGGAAGTGGCTTGTTTATATACCATTTCATCACTCTCCCCAAGAGGCGCTAGCCCTGGGTTTATGTTCCATGAAAGATGTAGTGACATGGTTTTAAAGCAAGTGGAAGATTGGCCTGTTATTAGAATTAGGGAATTTGGATTCAATTCTAAGTTAAAATCATGAAATGTTAGTGCTGCAAGGAAACTAACTATAATCTAGTGCAATTTTCTCCTTTCATAGGTGAGAGTTTTTTGACTTAGAGATGTAAAATGATTTGCTAAGTTAGTTAATGATAGTATCTGGACTAGAATCACCAGTAGCCTGTATTACTACTTCTATAATGTTATTCCTCCACTCTGGGGAAAATATCCCTGGGACCTTGAGCCTCATGCCAATCAACTGTAGCAGGCGCCTTTCTTCCATGTCCCTCTTAGTTATGATGTTCAAGGTTTTCCAACATCTATTGAGGACTTTGTCATATGGCTTATTGTTTTTGTTTTGCCATCCTCATTCCTGTTCTCATCCAGGTGATTTTATAACCATATAGATTGTTAACCCAATTTACTAAATTCATATTTTCTTTCCATCTTTTACTTTATTTATCTTCACTTGCTTTCAGTGAACAATTCCCATGATCCCATCCTGAACATTTGTTCTCCAGAATTACATTGTGTCTGAAGTCACAAAATCTAATATCCTAATCTCTGATTATAATTGTATTATTGCAGGTTGCACATCTTTATTCCACCTAAATTAGTTACAGGACAAGCTGTTGAAATGGACAGACCCCAAATCCAATGGCTTTTCCTCATGTAACAGTTCCCAAGTGGGTGGTCGAGGGTGGCAAAGGGCTCTATTCTACAAGGTCATCAAGGGACCCAAGTTCCTTCTATCTTATAGTTCTGCTGCCCTTGTGGGGCCTATCTTTGTTCCCATATTTGAAGCTGATGTACTACTATCATATATATTTTCCAGAACTTGGAAAAAAGAGAATAAAAGACTAGCTGCTTTCTTATTAAAAGATGTGACCCAAAAGTTGCATGTATTCCTTATACCCATGTCCTGTTGGCTAAAGTTTGGTCACATGGTCATACCTAATGTCTTAGTCCATACAGGCTTCAAAAACAAAATACCATCGATTGGGTGGCTCACAAACAGCAGAAATTTATTTCTCTGAGTTCTGGATGTTGGGAAATCCAAGATCAAGTTGCTGGTAGATTTGGTGTCTGGTGAGAGTGCACTTCCTTGTTTATAGATGGCTATTTTCTTGCTGTGTTCTCACATCCCTGGAAACCAGGGAGCCCTCTGGATTCTCTTTTATAAGGGTACTAACACGATTCACGAAAGATCTACTCTCAGGACCTAAGCACCTCCCAAGAGCTTCAACTCCAAATACCATCACATTGGAGATTAGGTTTCAACATACAAATTTTGAGAGGACATAAACATTCAGTATATAGCCCCTAGCTAAAAGGAACATGGGGAAATGTAGTCCCTAGCTAAGCATCTTTTGTGCAGCCGAAAATTGGGAGGTTCTATTTCTGAAAGGAAGAAAGGTAGAAAAGTTTGGGGGATACCATTAGCTGTTTTTGCTACAACTCTCATTGCATTTCTATTCACTGAGTTCGTTGGAACCTCCAGTTCCTTGATCCAGTATTTGTACGCAAGTTAATCAGTCCCTTTCTGTACTCCTTTTCTTTCTTCCAAATAAGGATCCCATGTCATACAACCATAAACTGTATCTCACCAGTCCTTTCAGAAATTTATCTCAGTTACCTTCTGCATCATCTACCCTAATTTATCATCATGTGCTCCTACTTTAGAGTAGATTTGTGATTCTGGAGAAAAACCACACACTTTTTCCCGTAGGGTTGATATGTTTTGGTGCTTTCTAATCCAGTAAGAGCTATCAAATTTAAACTCCAAACTGAATCTGCTAAACTGTAAATCCTTCCTGAGAAAGAGTTCTTCATCTTTCTTATGCCCATTGCCTACCTGTCTGGCTCTGAATTAATTTAAATAATTGTTTGTTGAACGAAAATACAAATATTTATGTCTTTCCAACTTTGAAAATTTATTAACATTTTAAATTAGCCTTTCATTTTCTTCTGTTTCAGAGGTAGCATTGTCCTTTAGCTTTTAAGTATGACATCATCATTATAAGTTTTACTTTTGCTTCGTCTGTCATATCTACTCTGTCACAAATGTCTGTGGATTCCACTCCTAAATCTCTTTCAAACCATAGTCTCCATTCACAATCACACACTATAGGCATATATCATATCTCCAAACCCTGCCTTCAGGTAACTTCCATAACTTAATTTGTATGCCTTTCACTAGTCGATTCCCCGCAAATCCATCCTCCATGTTACAGTAAAGAAATGACCCACATGTTTATTTCTTCTCTTAACCAAAACTCCAACTGATAATGAGGACACCAGTTGATAAAAGATTTTGATAATGTATTAGAAGGTGATAAAAGACGGATTATTGTTAACAGTGTACAGGGAGCCACAATTTAAAATGTGTTCGGCAGAGGAGATTAATGATATTAGTTTACATTTCAAAACCGCAGGTTTGAAAGCGTGAGTTACAGTGAATGGTGAGAAAGAGGAATGGAGTTAGAAATAGGGATGAAGGTTGAAATTCTATGTAGGAAATACACAAAAGGCTGACACTTAGATAATTTTTTTTTCTGTTTTGAGAAGTTAGTGGGAGTAGCCTGGGATTCAGGAGCATATGAGAGTTAACTTAGAGTCTGTAACAAAAATGATGGGATCACCAGCTCTGTCTTAGCTTGGACTGCTACAACAAAATACCATAGACTGGGAGGCTTAAACAACGTACATTTATTTCTTACTATTCTGGAGGCTGCGAAGTCCAAGATCAAGGTGCTGGCAGATTGGGTTCCTGGTAACATCCCTTCTCCTGGCTTTCAGATGCTGCGTTTTCTCTGTGTTGTTATATAGCAGGTTGTGAGTGTGTGTGTGTGTGTGTGTGTGTGTGTGTGTGTGTGTGTGTGTATGAGAAAGAGAGACAGAGAGACAGAAAGAGAGAGAGAGAGAGAGAGAGAGAGCTCTTGTCTTTCCTCCTCTTCTCATAAGGACACTAACCCCATGGTGAAGCACCCCCACCGTGACTTCATCTAAACTTAGCTCCCAAAGGTCCCCCTTCCAAATACCATCACATTGGGGGTCAGGGCTTCAACATCTGAATTTTTATTTTTTACAGATGGGGGTGGGGGGGTGGGGAGAAACACAAACTTTAGTTCATAACAAGCTCCCTCTCCTGTCATCACAGTCACAGGACGGCAACAGCCTGGCATCTATACCTACCACAAATGGAAGCCTGAAGAATTTTTAGGAGGTCCTAAATTAACCCTGAGAAAAGGCTTCCAAAACATGGAGAACTCTATTAAAGGTCAACTCCATGACTAATCACTCAGAAATGAAGCCTTCCAGTGATAAGTCCCTGCCCTGCACTCAAAACTAACACACCAATTCTTAAGTGTTTTAATCATATGTCAATAGACAAATAAAAATCATTAAACATTCATGTAAATCCTACTACAACTTTTCTTGAAGCACAGCTGATTTACAATGTTGTGTTAGTTTCAGGTGTAAAGCAAAGTGCTTCAGTTATATATATATATATTTTTTTTTTCAGATTCTTTTTCATTATAGGTTATTACAAGACACTGAATATAGTTCCCTGTACTATACAGTAGTTCCTTGTTTATCTATTTTGTAATATTAGTATGTATATTATAATCCCAAACTCCTAATTTATCCCTCGCTTTCCCCTTTGGTAAACATAAGTTTGTTTTCTATGTCTGTGAGTCTATTTCTGTTTTGTAAATAAGTCCATTTGTACCATTTTTTTTTAGATTTCACATATAAGTGATATATTTGTTTCTCTCTGTCTGACTTACTTCACTTAGTATGATAACCTCTAGGCCCATCCATGTTGCTACAAATGGAATTATTTCATTCTTTTTTAAGGCTGAGTAGTATTATATGTATATACCACATCTTCTTTATCCATTCACCTGTCAATGGACATTTATGTTGCTTCCATGTCTTGGCTATTATAAATTGTGTTGCTATGAACTTTGGAGTGCATGTATCTTTTCAAATTAGAGTTTGCATCATTTCTGGATATATGCCCAGGAGTGAGATTGCTGGATCATATGGTAACTCTATTTTTAGTTTTTTAAGGAACCTCCATACTGTTCTCCACAGTGGCTACGCGAATTTACATTCCCCCCAACAGTTTACGTTCCCCTTTTCTCCACACCCTCTCTAGCATTTATTATTTGTAGACATTTTGATGATAGCCATTCTGACTGGTAGGAGGTGATAGCTCATTGTAGTTTTGTAAATACTACTAGCTTTAAAGCAGAGACTAAAAAGAAAAAGCAGTAGAAATAATCAGAGACACAGATAATGCAGGGAACGGAACATAGAGAATATTTAAAAATAAATTTGTATCCTAAGAGAACTATAAAATCATGTAACATGTATAAAACCAGAATAAATTCCTATGAAAAAAGGAAAAACAGAATAACTAAACTGAGAAAGTGAAAATCATAGCAAACCTTTTTAAAAATCAAGGGAAAGGTAAGGGGAACTTTTCAGAGAAATTTCTCAGATAATATGACCAAAAGAAGGAATAATATTCAAAAAAAAAATAAAAACAATATAAGACTTAGAAGAAGATGAACATAGTAGTTGCATCATTCGACTAATAGGAGAAAACAGAAGATTGAGGGGAGGGAATCAAAGCAATAATAGGAAAACGTTCTGGAGACATGAAGAGAAGTCTTCATATTAAAATGTCTATCAAGTGTCAGGGCTAATAAATGAGAACAGAACCACAACAAAGCACTGTCAACTGAAAAACAATGCATAACCTAAAAGTTGAGAATTATGTGCTTTTTTTTAAACATCTTTATTGGAATATAATTGTTTTACAATGGTGTGTTAGTTTCTGCTTTATAACAAAGTGAATCAGCTATACATTTACATATATCCCCATATCTCCTTCCTCTTCTGTCTCCCTACAACCCTCCCTATCCCACCCCTCTAGGTGGATGCAAAGCACCAAGCTGATCTCCCTGTGCTATGCAGCTGCTTCCCGCTAGCTATCTGTTTTACATTTGGTAGTGTATATATGTCCATGCCACTCTCTCACTTCGTCCAAGCTTACCCTTCCCCCCTCCCTGTGTCGTCCAGTCCATTCTCTATATCTGCGTCTTTATTCCTCTCCTGCCCTAGGTTCTTCAGAACCATTTTTTTCTTTTTTTAGATTCCATATATATGTGTTAGCATACTGTATTAGTTTTCCTCTTTCTGACTTCATTCTGTATGACAGCCTCTGGGTCCATCCACCTCACTGCAAATAACTCAATTACTCAGCAATTTTATGGCTGATTATATTCCGTGGTATATATGTGCCACATCCTCTTTATCCATTTATCTGCTGATGGACACCTAGGTTGTTTCCATGTCCTGGCTATTGTAAATAGTGCTGCAATGAACATTGTGGTACATGACACTTTTTGAATTATGGTTTTCTTAGGGTATATGCCCAGTAGTGGGATTGCTGGGTCATATGATAGTGCTATTTTTAGTGTTTTAATGAACCTCCATACTGTTCTCCATAGTGGCTATATCAATTTGCATTCCCACCAACAATGCAAGAGTGTTCCCTTTTCTCCACACCTTCTCCAGCATTTATTGTTTGTAGATTTTTTATGATGGCCATTCTGAGTGGTGCGAGGTGATACCTCACTGTAGTTTTGATTTGCATTTCTCTAATGATTAGTGATGTTGAGCATCCTTTCATGTGTGTGTTGGCAATCTGTATATCTTCTTTGGAGAAATGTGTATTTAGGTCTTCTGCCCATTTTTGGATTGGGTTGTTTGTTCTTTGGATATTGAGCTGCATGAGCTGCTTGTATATTTTGGTGATTAATCCTTTGTCAGTTGCTTTGATAGCAAATATTTTCTCCCATTCTGAGGGTTGTCTTTTTGCCTTGTTTATGGTTTCCTTTGCTGTGCAAAAGCTTTTAAGTTTCACTAGGTCCCATTTGTTTATTTTTGTTTTTATTTCTTTTTCTCTAGGAGGTGGGTCAAAAAGGATCTTGCTGTGTTTTATTTCATAGAGTGTTCTGCCTATGTTTTCCACTAAGAGTTTTACAGTGTCTGGCCTTACATTTAGGTAAGGTAGGATGCTACCAGAAAACTACTAGAGCTAATCAATGAATTTGGTAAAGCAGCAGGATACAAAATTAATGCACAGAAATCTCTGGCATTCCTATACACTAATGATGAAAAATCTGAAAGTGAAATCAAGAACACACTTCCACTTACCATTGCAACAACAACAAAAAATATCTAGGAATAAACCTACCTAAGGAGACAAAAGACCTGTATGCAGAAAATTATAAGACACTGATGAAAGAAATTAAAGATGATACGAATAGATGGAGAGATATACCATGTTCTTGGATTGGAAGAATCAACATTGTGAAAATGACTCTACTACCCAAAGCAATCTACAGATTCAATGCAATCCGTATCAAACTACCACTTGCATTTTTCACAGAACTAGAACAAAAAATTTCACAATTTGTATGGAAACACAGAAGACCCCGAATAGCCAAAGCAATCTTGAGAACGAAAAACAGAGCTGGAGGAATCAGGCTCCCTGACTTCAGAGTATACTACAAAGCTACAGTAATCAAGACAGTATGGTACTGGCACAAAAACAGAAAGATAGATCAATGGAACAGGATAGAAAGCCCAGAGATAAACCTACGCACATATGGTCACCTTATCTTTGATAAAGGAGGCAGGAAGGTACAGTAGAGAAAGGACAGCCTCTTCAATAAGTGGTGCTGGGAAAACTGGACAGGTTCATGTAAAAGTATGAGATTAGATCACTCCCTAACACCATACACAAAAATAAGCTCAAAGTGGATTAAAGACTTAAATGTAAGGCCGGAAACTATCAAACTGTTAGAGGAAAACATAGGCAGAACACTCTATGACATAAATCACAGCAAGATCTTTTTTGACCCACCTCCTAGAGAAATGGAAATAAAAATAAACAAATGGGACCTAATGAAACTTCAAAGCTTTTGCACAGCAAAGGAAACCATAAACAAGACCAAAAGACAACCCTCAGAAGGGGAGAAAATATTTGCAAATGAAGCAACTGACAAAGGATTAATCTCCAAAATTTACAAACAGCTCATGCAGCTCAGTAACAAAAAAACAAACAACCCAATCCAAAATGGGCAGAAGACCTAAATAGACATTTCTCCAAAGAAGATATACAGGCTGCCAACAAACATATGAAAGAATGCTCAGCATCATTAATCATTAGAGAAATGGAAATCAAAACTACAATGAGGTATCATCTCACAGCAGTCAGAATGGCCATCATCAAAACATCTAGAAACAATAAATGCTGGAGAGGGTGTAGAGAAAAGGGAACACTCTTGTACTGCTGGTGGGAATGTGAATTGGTACAGCCACTATGGAGAACAGTATGGAGGTTCCTTAAAAAACTACAAATAGAACTACCATATGACCCAGCAATCCCACTACTGGGCATATACCCTGAGAAAACCATAATTCAAAAAGAGTCATGTACCGAAATGTTCATTGCAGCTCTATTTACAATAGCCAGGAAATGGAAACAACCTAAGTGTCCATCATCGGATGAATGGAGAAAGAAGATGTGGCACATATATACAATGGAATATTACTCAGCCATAAAAAGAAACGAAATTGAACTATTTGTAATGAGGTGGATGGACCTAGAGTCTGTCATACAGAGTGAAGTAAGTCAGAAAGAGAAAGACAAATACTGTATGCTAACACATATGTATGGAATTTAAGAAAAAAAAAAATGTCATGAAGAACCTAGGGGTAAGACAGGAATAAAGACACAGACCTACTAGAGAATGGACTTGAGGATATGGGGAGGGGGAAGGGTAAGCTGTGACAAAGTGAGAGAGTGGCATGGACATATATACACTACCAAACGTAAAAGAGATAGCTAGTGGGAAGCAGCCGCATGGCACAGGGATATTGGCTCAGTGCTTTGTGACAGTCTGGAGAGGAGGGATAGGGAGGGTGGGAGGGAGGGAGACGCAAGAGGGAAGAGTTATGGAAACATATGTATATGTATAACTGATTCACTTTGTTATAAAGCAGAAACTAGCATACCATTGTAAAGCAATTATACTCCAATAAAGATGTAAAAAAAAAAAGACATTTTCAATATACTTCTTTGACTTGTACCTCTTTTCTAAAGTTCCTTGGCAATCAGAAGAAACTTCAGTTAGGTGTTGGTGAGTTACCAACTTGAAGACCCTTTTTATTTGGGTCCAATATATGAAAGGATTAAGGAATATAAAAAATACTGGCTAACTAAAATATAGAGAGTCTCAACTGGAAAAAGATGTGAAGTCACAATTCTTTTCTAACTTAAGGATGAGTTTTTATATTGTGTATGTGTGTGTTTTATATTAAAAAATTGTAACAGCAATAGGAATTCAAAATGTAAAAAGTGGAATTACTTGAAATTCAGCAATATTAAAACAGAAAATATCTTATATTTTTCTACATTCCAATGCATTTCTTTTCGCATATCTATGAAACTTATATAACAGTAATCATAGCCTAAATGGGAATTTTTTTCATTTTTTTTAATTTAAGATTTTATCAAGAACATTTTCGTATTGTTGCATAAAGGAAGAGAATTTTAAAAAAGCACCACCTTGCTGTTATTAAAAGCAAAGAACTTTCTAGTTCGCGGTTAATGTTTAATCAGTCCTAGCATAATGGTATCTGTTGCCTGGGGCCATTTGGACCTGTTGGTTACAGAATCACGTTCCTGGGTGCAGGCCAACCGGAGGAATTCTAACTCTGTCAGGGCCTGTTAGCCTCACACAGATCCACAGCTGTCTCCCTGTCTGGCCATCCAAAAGGCCTGAGTGTGCTACGGTTCCCAAGAGACCAATTCAGGGAGAGTAAGTGGGTATTTCCAGTGTGGCAACAAGATATGATGAACTCCATCTTTGTAATTAGAATATGAAATCACAACTTTGAATCTACCTTTCAGAAGAGATTTAGCATTAATTATGGGAAAATTATAAAGTGATCAGTTAGATTTACTGTTTATCCAGGGCAGCGCAGGGAATTGCCTCTGTATGTTTACCATAGCTGGAACAGGATTGATTAGGTTAAGAGCAAAGGTCCTAGGTCAAAGCGCAGATTACTATTCTCCGCGTTTCTCATGAAGCTTCACACTCTGCTGTTTGTTCACACCAAAGGTCGGATGAGAACAGAGCTTTCTCAGGTAATCAGAGTCTGTCTTTTTCTTTTTATAAAAATTTAAATCCCAACGTCTATGTTTGTATGGACTTAACATTTCATGAAATAGTTTTAGAAAATTACAGTAAGTCACAAACCAGGGAAAACTTGGAAGACGGCTATCAATTCATAAGTTTTATCTGTTGTTAATCAATTTTATTTTAAATGACTGTGTAATAAACACAGTGATTTCTTTTCCTTTTCCTGTCACCTCTCCCACTTCATCTTGGTAGGTCTTTTATATCAAGCTCTATGAAAAGTCAGCGTAAATGCTGATATTTGAAAAAGCAACTTCCTCTTTTTGTCTCTCCTATGCAGTGGCTTTAAAAATGCTTCTGCTAGTTTCTAAACCTAAACCCAAACAGGAGCTTTGTTTATCTTTGACACGGTCTGTAGGAAAAACAACACAATCTGTCCTTTGAAGGACAGAATACATAATCTAGTAGCGTATCAAGATGGAGGGCAATCATTAACTCAAGGTACCAAGTATTTATGGCTTGAGGAAATATGATATTTTTGTCTTGTTTTATAATAAATAATCTGTGTCAAAGCCTTTAAAAAAATCTAAATTTATTTCTCTCAAGCTCTGTCCCTGGGAACATATTCTAGTTTGTGTAGTTGCTTTAAAATTAAAAACAAAACAAAACACAAGTGCTACATTCTGCATACTAATGTAGTATTAGTATGCTACTAATGTAGCATACTAATAATGATATATTATTTAAGTAAGACTTCATAGAGAAAATGCCATTCATTAGAAATGGAAATAGCTGTCAGTTAGGATTTGGAGCTTTTCTTTTCTAAAATGTATCCTGTGGCCAGGAACAAGATAACCTAATGTACTTATTTCCAAAGAGTTTCAAAAGATGAGGCTCTAAACTATTCACATTGAAATTCAGTAGTGACAATATACCACTGCCTCAGAGAAAGAAGGCAATTGAGAAATATCTTCAAGTTGTCCTTGGTCTTTCAGGGAAATGTGATAAGATTCCTTTGAATGACAAAATGGGAGAAAACATTTGCTGTTGTTTCTCACAACGTTGTAAATATAAATCAAATTGACCCAGAAAATAACAGAGACACATGAACGAAAAACTAGCTTAAAAAATGCTAGTAAAAATAGAGACATAATATAAATGGACTTGAGAGCCTCCCAATCAGGAAAGATAAGAAAGAGAGGTGAGAAAAAGCACCTAGGATCATTAAGAGGGTGAAGGCAGAGACTGATGATGTTATAAAGCGTGTCAGTATGAAGTCTTGCTAAGAAAGCTTTGGAACAAGTTGGGATATAAATAAATAAAATCTAAACAAAGAAGACTCAGAAAGGTCTCCAAAAGATACTAACAAAAAATTATGTAGCACAGCACCAACTGAAAAACAGAATTAAAGGGAAAATGAAGGAATGGAATAAGAAAAAGCATCTTATTACAGACACAGCTTGGAAATGACCTCAACATGCAAATGTCTGCTGCCTTTCTCTTCCACTACTGTCTTCCTTACCTTCTCACCGCATGCCACCCAGACACCCTCCTCCTCTTTTCATCCTCACATGAAGAAACTGCTCTCAAGAGCCCTCAAGGATTTTTCATACCTTTTGGAGGTCTTTCTCACCCTGCCTTGCTTAGATTTTATTTATTTATGTCCCAACTTGTCCCAGAGCTTTCTTCACAAGACTGTTCATACTGATACTTCTATAACGTCATTGGAGGGTAGCGATGGAAGAGAAGTGAAGTGAAGAAGAAGGTTCCTGACCAGACTCTCAGGAACTCCAAAGGAGAGGCTGCATGGTGTGTCTAGGGTTTTAGACAGCCAGGTAGCAATTAGGAAGCCCCAGCATGGCATGAAAGGGGCAGAGGGATTCAAGTGAGGCCTAAAAGTAGCAGAGCCTCCTGCTTTGAAGAGGCCAGTTGACAGAGATAAGGAATGTTTTGTTAGCAACCCTAGAGAGGTGAGGACTGAGAACCCAGTAAGATGTTTCAGCAGACACCTAAGTGAACAGATGACATCAAGCACCAGATGCCTCAGCCTGGTATCTGGGGACTGTGTGAAGCCTCTATAAACTAGATGTTATTCCTAGAAAACTCAAAATACAGAGATCAAGTTGCTGTCATCCTGGCTGAAGGAGGACTATACAAAAAATTAAAATGTAATAGAAAACTCAGTATAATTACAACTTTCACACCTGATTTGTGAACTAAGATTCATCCTTTTACACTGATTTATCAGCGTGCACTGAGAACACATAAAGCATCCAATTTTGATTTCATAAATAAGAAAGGTGTCCTTTAAAAAAACAAAAAAACTTTTGGAAAGTAACTTGTAATATTTTACCCACCTTATATTTAGCAGTATATACATGCTTTCTTTTTTTGTTTAAACTTTTTTCTGTTGGAAAGCATCAAAACCATAATTAGTAAGCTTAAACTATAGAAAAATGTTATCAGAGAGTTATTATTATAAATATTTTACACGCACTTCTTCATTTAATCTTCAACAGACCTTAGATAGAAGGTACTATTACTATTCTCACTTTACAAATGAAGAAATTGAGGCACGGAGGTTAAATACGTTGTTCAAGTTCGCATACGTGGTAAGTGGTAAATCCAGGATTTTGATCTTCGTCCTTCTGACGCCAGAGCCTGTAGTGTTAATAACTGATGAGTGCGGGTGCCACTGTGATATGAGCTGTCACCACCCAAGAGCATGACAGGAGCTCCAAGGCTCTGTTCTCCTGTTTCTCCAGGGTTGAAGCAGTACCCATCCTTCAGATGCTGCTTGGGGCTGTGATTGAAACTAGGCCAACCCATTTTCATAGTTTAGTTAATACTGTAATTATGGTGTAGAGCAAATAAAGAAGAAAACCTCCTCTGGTTTCAAATGAGTAGCAAAAGCTAGCATCAAGAGGAGCCTAGAAGGGGAGGCAGGAAGAAAAATAAATGACCACCTACATAATCTCAGATAATCCTCATGGCAACTCTGGGAAATAAATATTATGATCACTGTTTCACACAGGAATAAACTGAAGCTCATTGGCTTTAAATGACTTGCTCAGTTGGGAAGCAACAGAGCCAGGATTTCAATCTGGTTTTGATTCCAAAGTGTTTGCTTTCTTTGTTAGATTCCACAATTGCTCAGAAATACTCCGATTTGGGTATAGTGGTTATGTAGGATTAAGTAGGTCATTGTGGTTTAGACTGAGAACACATGAAGCATCTACACTACTGATTCTGTAGGGAGTATATTCCCACTTCTATATTAGCAGATTTAAAATCTAAATTCTGGGACACAGCCCATATGACACTTGAGAACTGCCTACTTTGACTCTAGAGAAAAAGATACTTGAATTGTGATAATACTTTTACCTATAAATTTTAAGTTTGTGAAATATATTCTACACCACATGCAAAATGTTTACTTATTGAGGCAACAGTATTAGCAGCATCAGCAGGTTGGAGAAAGCTGAAACATGAGGTGAATATGCATTCCTGTGATTTGCTTTTTTGGTCTATTTTATGCTGATGAATTAATTTTTTAAAAAAATGAGTTGTATTTCAAAGAGTGGAAATGAGAAAAGATGTTTGAAATGGGGAAATGGTAAGGACATTTATTGGAAGAACTTGAAAATTAAAGAAATTGAAATTCTTTGCATCTTGCATTGAAGCAAAACAGAAGTTATTTACTATTAAGTGGAATTGAGGGCAGCTGTCTTGAGAAATCTGTTTTCATATTATTACCACAATATTCAAGGCCTGGCTACAGACTCCAGGAGCTGACATTTCATGAAGAAACACATCATGTTGACAATTTAAGTTGTATCTCTAGTACAGCGTCTTTATTCTTTTGCCATGCATTTTGGTCTTCTGGTTGCTCTGGCTCATAATCTATACGGAACCTCAGTCATCCCATGAGAGAACTTAGTCATCCTCTAGTCCAATCCCCCATATATTACCATAAGGAGAATGAATTGAAGAAAAGTCATTTGCCCAAATATAAACCATCTAGAACCTTTTGTACTTTCAAACCTAGAGCTGGCCATGTTCCTGAAATGTACCTTTATTTTCCATTCCACACTCTTCGATAACAATCTCATTTACTGAATCTATTTCAAGAATGGAAACTCTACTATACCCAGCACAAAGTATTTATTTTTAATGGTAAAAGTAAATTTTAATCATAAAATTGCCATATCATACCATTGAGAAGAGTATAAAGTAAACATCAAAGTCCCTCCTGCAGTTTATCTTCCAGAGTTTCTATGTATATACAAATATATATGGATAAATATAAATATGTATACATATACATACATGTGTATACAAATATGTACATATACATATATACACACACAGACACCTATATTATTTCACAAATGGGATCCTATTATAACAATACTTAACAACTTGCTTTTTAAACTTTTAAAACTTGAACATCTACCTTACCAGTAAATAGGGATTTACTCCATTGCTTTTTTCCTTCCCGTTTTATTGAGACATAATTAGCATACAGCACTGCACAAGTTTAAGGTGTACACCATAATGATTTGACCCATGTCCATCATGAAGTGATTATCACAGGTCCAGTCACCCTCTCACATAGGAACAAAATTATAGAAATAGAAAAAAATTTTTTTTCTTGTAGTGAGAACTTCCCGGAACTTCCCACTCTCCCCAAAACTTTCACGCATAACATACAGCAGTGTTAATTATATTTAACATGTTGTACATTACATCTCTGGTACTCATTTATCTTACAACTGGAAGTTTGTAGCTTTTGACAGCCTTCATCCAATTCTTCCCCCTATCCTACCCCCCACTTCTGATAACCACAAATCTTATCTCTTTCTTAAATGTTTGTTTTTGAAGTATAATTGACATACAATACTATGCTAGTTCCTGTTACAAAAGAGTGATTCAGTATTTCTATACATATACATTTCAAACAGATCACCATGATAAGTGTAGTTACGATTTGTCACCATACAGAAACATTACATAGTTATCACCTATTTCTTTCTCCCCCCATTCCCATCTCCTTTGGCAAACACCTGTTTGTTCTCTGTATCTATAACTCTGTTTATATTTTGTTATGTTTCTTCATTTGTTTTGTTTTTTAAGATTCCACATATAAGTGAAATCATACAGTATTTGTTTTTCTTTGTTTGACTTATTTCACTTAGCATAATACCCTCTAGGTCCATCCATGTTGTCCCAAAAGGCAAGATTTCATTCTTCTTTATGGCTGAGTAATATTCCATTATACGTACATATATATATACACACACACATATATATGTATACATATATATACAGAACTCCTTTATCCAATCAACTACTGATCTACTGATGGACACTTAGGTTGCTTCCATATCTTGGCTATTGTAAATAATGCTGCATTGAACATAGGGGTACATATATCTTTTCAAATTAGTGTTTTTGTTTTCTTTGGATAAATACCCAGGAATGAAATTGCTGGATCATTGGTTGTTCTACGTTTAATTTTTTGAGGAAACTCCATATTGTTTTCCATAGTGGGTGTACCAATTTACAGTCCCATCAACAGTGCACGAGGGTTCCCTTTTCTCTACATCCTCACCAATACTTGTTGTTTGACAATAACCATTTTGAGAGGTGTGAGTTGATATCTCACTGTGTTTTTGATTTTCATTTCCCTGATTATTAGTGATGTTGAGCACCTTCTCACGTGCCTGTTGGCCATCTGTATATCTTCTTTCGAAAAATGTCCATTCAGATCTTCTGTCCATTTTTTTAGTTGGGTTTATTTTTGGATGTTGAGTTGTATGAGTTCTTTGTATATTTTGGATAGTAACTACTTATCAGATATATCATTTGCAAATATCTTCTCTCATTCAGTAGGTGGCCTTTCATTTTGTCGACAGTTTTCTTTGCTGTGCAAAAGCTTTTAAGTTTATGTAATCCAATTTGTTTATTCTTGCTTTTGTTTCCCTTGCCTGAGGAGAGAGATTCCCCCCCAAAAACTGCTAAGACTGAAGTCAAAGAGCATATTTCCTACATTTTCTTCTAGGAGTTTTATAGTTTCAGGCCTTACATTTAAGTCTTTAATCCATTTTGAGTTTATTTTTGTGCATGTTTATTTTTCCAGATGAACTTTAGAGTTGGTTGGCCATTAGGAAAAAAAGGTGGGACGTTCAAAGCACAGGCAACAAAAGAAAAAATAGGTAAGTTGGACTTTATCAAAATAAAAAAAATTTGTGTATCAAATAACATAATCAAAATAGTGAAAAGGCAACCATGGAGGGGTAGAAAATATTTGCAAATCATATATCTGATAATAATTGATATCTAGACTACATAAAGAAGTACTGCAACTCAATAACTATGACAAAAACAAGCAACCTGGTTGAACAAAGAACTTGAACAGACATTTCTCCAAAGGAAATATATAAATGGCCAATGAGCCCATGAAAAGATGCTCAACATCATTAATAATTAGGAAAATGCAAATCAAAACCATGGCGAGATACAACTTCACATCCATTCAGGTGGCTATTATAAAAAACAGAAAATGACAGATGTTGGCAAGGATGTGGAGAAATTGGAACTCTTGTGCATTGCTCTTGGAAACATAAAATGGTGCAGGCACTGGAAAATGTTATGGTGATTTCTCAAAAGACTGAATTGATTAATCTGAAAGTAAGAGAATTACCACATGATCTAACAATTTCACTTCTGGGTATACACCCCAAGGAATAGAAAGCAGGGCTCAAACAGATGTTTATGCCCAGATGTTCATAACAGCATTATTCACAATAGCCAAAAGGCAGAAGCAACCCAAGTGTCCATCGATGGATGGATAAACAAGATGTGGTATGTACATACGATGGAATATTATCAGCTTTAAAAAGGAAGAAAATTCTGACACATACTACAACATGGATAAACCTTGAACATATTATACTAAGTGAAATAAACCAGTGGCAAAAGGACAAATATTGTATGATTCCACTTCAGTGAGGTACCTAGAGTAGTCAAATTAATAAAGAGGGAGAGCATAATTGGAGTTGCTGAGGGTTGGAGGGTAGGGAGGAATGGAGAATTAATCTTTAATAGGTTTCAGTTTGAGAAAAAAGTTCTGGAGATGGATGGTGGTGATGGTTGCACAGCAATGTAAATGTACCTAATGCCACTGAACTGTACACTTAAAAATGGTTAAATTGGTGATTTTGTGTTATATATATTTTTAAAATTAATTAATTAATTTATTTTTGGCTGCGTTGGGTCTTTGATGCTGCACGCGGGCTTTCTCTAGTTGCAGCAAGCTGGGGCTACTCTTTGTTGCAGTGCGTGGGCTTCTCACTGCAGTAGCTTCTCGTTGCGGAGCACAGGCTCTAGGTGTGCAGGCTTCAGTAGTTGTGGCATGTGGGCTTCAGCAGTTGCAGCATGCAGGCTCAGTAGTTGTGGCTCGTGGGCCCTAGAGTGCAGCCTCAGTAGTTGTGGTGCACGGGCTTAGATGGGATCTTCCCGGAACAGGGATCGAACCCATGTCCACCACATTGGCAGGCGGATTCTTAACCACTGCACCACCAGGGAAGTCCCTGTCATATATATTTGACCATATTAAAATGGTTTCTTAGAAAGATAAAAAGGAAGTGGAGACCTATTTGTAGTTTTTATTAGGATTGGTGACATTTACAACTTTTTAATACTATGCCTTACTAAGAATAAGATATCCTTCTATTTTAATCATTTTTTATGCTTCTTAGTAGAATGTTGACTTTTTCTTCACAAGGTTCTGAATGTTTCTTGTCTCTCAGATTTTTTTTTTTGGTTTCATTTTCTTGTTATACTTTTGAATGAAATTTTTTCTTTCATTTCTTAACTGGTTCTTGTTTGAATATAAAATAGTGTTCAATTCTTTTGTATTATTTTTTAGCCAGTCATCTTCTTTCCCTCCCATATTTTTCTCTAATACGTTAATTAATACGTACTTCTCTGATACGTTTATATGTTAATTCCTTCAAACAAGTATTTATTGAGCATAATTTTAGTGTAGAGAAACATTAGCATATTCTTGCCCTCAAGAAATTTATAGTCTACTGGGAAATGAGAAAAACATAGAACTTTAGGAAAAAAAACCCAAAACTCCAGGAGATAGCCTATGTTCCAGACTTACACTTTCCAAAGGAAATAAAACTCATAAAATCAAGTCATGAACTCACCTCACTAAATTAATACGACCCCTAAAATGGCATGCTAACCTTTATGAGACACTTCCTATTTCACATTACATTTTACTATGATTGTAGCAGAAAAAAAATAAATGCAGGAAATTACTTATTTAAGTTATGGTCTCACCAGTCTCCTGGGAGGACCTTGATGGTCACTGATTCCAGTAGTGCCCCACTGCAGAGGCTTCAGATCCCCTTCCGGCTCTGTCCTTGACCAGCTCATGTAGGTCTGTGACCACTGACCCCAGTGTGGTCTTTCTCATCTCAGGTACAGTGTATCTCATTCTTGAGTGTGCACCTCAGTCACACTGGAAACTTATAAAAGCTTTTTTCTACACACAGCAAGGAGTTTCTGACTCATCTACCTGTACTTTAAATATGTGCCCAGGTAATTCTTCTGATGCAGGTGAGCCATGAACCACACTGCTCTTCTGTAGAAATGACTTCCAACTACCAACCTCAAACTACTTTCTACTGAGCTTGGTGGCATCAGAAGATTTTTCTTTTTAAATGTCCAATTTCCTGTTCTAGTCATGACTCCTTGACATACTGGTTCTCTCTGATGGCAGTGCACACAAAGACTCCTGTCCTTTCTCTGTACAGTTTTTTTTTCCTGCCTTTACTGAACTGCTTAGAATTTCTTCACTACCTCAGTACTGTGCCCAGTGCACCCGGTTTTCCCTGAATGTAACAGCCTCTCCTCAGCTGCCCTGGCATGCGGCATCTCGCCTCTGCTATTTCAGCTGGATTAAAGCTGTGGAAATCCTATTAACCATCTGAGTTCTGTCATTTAGCTCTCCAGATACTACCACATTCAATTGCTCTTTACTTCAAACCTACATGTTCTACATCCCAAGGAACCTACTGGGACAACACTCCTCCCCAGCCATAGCTATATTAATTTTTACAAGCACATCACAGCACATTTTGAATCCTGTCATTTAGTTCTGCACATGCCACCATGTCCAATTATTCTTCACTTTCAAATCTATATAATCCACATTTTAAAGGACCCACTGTTATATTTTTTCCCGGTTCAAACAATGTTAGTTTTTATATACACATTATTGTTTAAATTAAAAAAATAAAATTCCCAATACATATACTTCTTGTTACTCTAGTGGTTTTGTATGTTGATAAAATTGAGACGTAACACAGTAATTTTGGTTGCCTAGTATGCTTATAAAAATGGCGTGTTATCTGTACACCCACTATAAGCATATTCGCAACACTTAGTTTCTGAACTCAGTGTAATGAAAAGCTCATATAGAATTGCCTGGTCCTATGAAACATTCCACGTGGTCATCAATCATATTCGTGGTGAAATCTGGATAAGCCATTCTTACAGATGTCTACTTTGTTTCCTTGGGCTTTGAAGTAGTGGTTCCCAATCTGTACCAGCCTGGAGCTTTCTCTGACCACTATCCTCTTGCCGTGTCTTCCTAATACACCCAGTCCAACTCCTATTCCCACTTTATTCTTACACTGAGTGAATATCTGACATTCCTAAAACAGCCTTAATGTTGGGCTCGGGGTGTGAAAAATGGTCGGCATCAGCATGTTGAATAGCAAGGACATTTGGGCAGAAAGCAATTCATTATCATCATCATGTATTATCTCACTTTTAATCTGCAGCTCAGGTCTACATGAACAAGGAGGTTAAGCACATTGTTCACTGTCATACAGTTTCAACTTGTGAGGACTGTCTGCCACTTTTCATGACTGTTTTGGCACCTACTTGGAAACTGTGATTTTTATTTTCTAAAGGAACCCTGGAAAATCTTAGCCTCTTCACTGGTTTATAGCAACCCAACATGTACACATGAAAAGTGGCACACTGACCAACTGTAACCAGATAATGGCCCAACTCCTTCCCTGTGACTATGACCACAGCCACTGAACATTTTAGTAATGTGCCTACATGCCTTCATCTTCTCAGGAGAGCTATCGACCAGTAGTTTCTCTCTTCTTCACTTCTATTTGCAAATCAGCATTAAATCTACTCCAGGTGAAACAGGGTCTAGGACTTAGCACATTCTTTTTCAGAGTTTTCCAATCTAGACCTGAATCAGATCAAAGAATATATTAGAAAAAAAGCACAAATTCTTAACCTAGATAGGGTATTGATATTCGGGCCAGATAATTCTTTGTTGTGGGGGACTGTCCTGTGTGTTGTAGGATGTACAGCAGCATCTCTGGTCTCTATTCACTAGAGGCCAGTGGGAACCCCCCTCCCTCCATGCAAACAGTGTGACAGCCAAAAATGTCACCAGATAATGCCAGATGCCCCCTGAGGCATAAATTTGCCCCTGGTTGAGACTACTGCTTTAGAGAAAGTAAAATTCAAGCAATACAATTTCCATTATTACTTCATTTCAAAAAAGAGGTATATATTTTATTCTTTGGTTTGTTTTTAATATAATTTACATGACTTTAGAGAATTAGCAAGAGTTCACTCTTGGTCTCAAAGTTAACATAACAAAGCAGTTATGGACTTGTCAAAGGAATAGAAATGCTGACACAAAGTAAGGTGCTCCACGCCTATGAGCTGCCATCTGAGTTTATTACAGCCAAGAGCCCAACCTGGGCTTCAGACATTTAATGGTAAGTGCCCATTCAGTAACACATTAAATCAGGTTGTTTGTACTATGAATTAACCCACGTGGAAAGACAATATAAGGCATTCCTCGAAGCCAAAACTATTATCTTTTCAGATATCTAATTTTTAAAGCTAACATTTAGTACTCACCTGATACCATACCTCACACAGTGTGTGTGTTCAATAAATATCTGATGAAAGAATGCTAGTTTACAGAAAAAAATGGGTGTGCGTGTGTGGGTGGGTGTGCGGTATGTTTCAGGCTTTTGTCCACTTCCTGAAGTATGTTCCTTCTTATATTAGGACTCAAAATGTGGTCAGCAATCTCAATACAGGCATCACCAAGCCGATTGTTAGAAACTCAGAATCTCAGGCCTCACCCTTGACCTTCTAGATCAGATTACCAACTTCAACCTTTTCCCCAGGTGATTCTTTTGCAAATTAAAGCTTGCTAAGCACTGCTCCCAAACACTAGTTTCTCAGATTATTAAAACGTATATTCTTGGAAAGGATTCTGTAAAAAACAAGTTTGGGGAAGAGTTGGCTAAGTATAGTCATACAGGTTCTTATACAACGGTACTTCTCAAGACATATCCATGTTTAAATTCTGACTTTCTAAGTTAGAAAGTGGTGGGAGATGTTAAACTGTGTTTTCCAAACTTATTTGATAACGGGACCAATTTCTCATAGAGAGCACTTTGGAAGATGTTGCTGTGACACAAACATTCATAAAGTGGCAACTAGATCTTAAGTAAATATATTAATCAGGTAACTAATCATGGTTAATGATTACTGAGTGGAAGTACAAAATAGACTTTCCAGAGAAGAAAAAACGAATAAAAATATAACAAAACAAAAAATAATAATAAACATCACTCCTTAAAGTACTACTTAAAATTAAAAACTATTGAAATAAAGCAGCATAATAGTTGGCTCATAGCATCTAGCACATAAAATTTTTTTTAGAATGAAATATTCTGAAGTCATTTTCAAGGCATTTTTGCATAAATGTAGCTCTTACCGTTTATGAAATTTTGAGGATTATAAAGATTTAGACACAATTAGCAATTAAAAATATCTTTTAAAAGAACACTTTATTGACGTATGTTTGACATGCAAAAAGGTGTACATATCTGATGTATACAATTTGATGAGTTTGGAGATAAGACCTGTGAAACCATCATCACCACTGTGAATTAAAAATGCTGCCTGCCATATCAGTAAACAAAGGATGTTGCAGTCATCAGCCACCACAGCCACCAGACATTAGCCCCGAGGGAACTCAGGGTGGAAACATAAGGCCCGCCATCCAATCATCAGCACTGCAGCCACGCCCCCACCCCCCCCCCCCACCCCGACAGTGAACCATGAGGAAACTCAGGAGGAGAAAGCACAGGGTAGGGCCCCAGATAGCTAAGGTGCACGTCGAAGGAATGATTTCAGTAAGCCCAAACTCTTGCATCTTTCCATACACAGAAAAGCACTACATTCGTTAATCTGAGATACCTGGTTTTCTTTAATTAACAGTAATCTTTTGATGTTCCTACTACCTGGTCCTCGTTGCAAAGAGTCCTATATATCCTGGCTCCCCCCTTGCCTCTTCGGAGCAGTCCCTTAGAGAGAGGCTGCATCCCAGGCTTAAGTCCTCAGTTTTGTCCACCGAATAAAACATAACTCTCAACTTTTAAGTGTGCATTTTTTTTCAGTTGACACAACCTATGCCATAAACATATCCATTACCTCCAAAAGTTTCCTCCTGCCTGCCCTCAAAAAATAACTTTATGTTGAAAAAAGTATTAAAAGCTTATCATAGGAAATGTGTACAGTACATAGTAGAATAAAAAGGAAATTATATAATCTTACTATTCATAGCAGAGCACAGATGCCATTTTAATTTATTCCCTTCAAGCCCTCTTTTCTGTACATTTATGTATATGAAATGTTAAATAATGTATATACTTCTTTTATTTTACTTTTTTGTTTGTTTAACATTATACCCTGAACGTTTTTCTAAAGTATCAAAAGTTATTTGAAAACATGTTATTTAAAGAATGAATATCCCATTAGATGTATTTGCCATAATTTACAAATTCATCTTTTAGTGAGAGATATTTAGGATGTTTATACAACTTTGTTCTTATAAATAATACTCAGAAAAAGTCCTTATTTGAGTAGAATTCTAATTATTTTCTTAGAGTAAGTTCCTAGAAATGGAATAATTGCTTTAAAGGGAATAAATGTTTTAAAGGACAATGTAAAAAATGAGAGATTTTAAAGATTTACCATATTCTTCCTTTTTGTTTATACTTTCTTAGGAATACAGCTTCAATTTTATTATTTAAAGCAAAAGTAATATTTGACTTATAAGTATTCACTTTATGTGCATAGGAAGTACATGTTCATAATGAGATTTTTTTGTGTGTTTATGTGTTGAATTCATATTCTTCACTGTTCTCAAAAAACTTTGACTTTTAGTTTCATGGCAGGAGCACCTGGCCTCCTGGTTGACTCCATCACAATGACTGACTATGATCAAATGACATTCTGTAATTCACTTTCAGTTGATAGATATATAATTATTCAAATAAAAGAGAAAATTAATGGTTCAGAATCCACCAAAAGCTGTTCTTGTTCAGTGAAATCTTGGAAACTTCCCCAGGAGCCTCCTAATTTCACATTATGCATATGGATCATCTCGTAGTGCCACTGACATGAGTTTTCTTGCCATCACTCAATCACATTAGTCTTTTTTGTTTAACAAGAGATTTTAGGTGGAGAGAAAATTCTATGATTAAATATTCTGAATGATTAATGTTAATGGTATGAGCACATGTGTATATGTGAGAGTAGGTTATGTGCATTTTTTATACACAGGAATATCAGATATTAATAATGAGACCTTTCACAGTCATTCATATTTTGTGAACTTGACTCTCTATAAAAATGTGTCTAAGGAAGTTACAGGCTTGGCTGTAGGGCTTTTGGCAGCAAAGAAGAAATTGAATTTGCCCCTAACAGGCTATTTTCTCGCAATTGTAGGAATGAGAGTAGATGATTAGGGTCATGGCGTTTCAGGTTTACTCTCTTTCCTTGGATATTATTTCTGAGAGCAGCTCGAGTTAGAACAGCAGGTGAAGAATGAGTTTGCCAAAAATCATTTTTGAGGCTATTTTATTATAAGCCTTTAAGGTGAGAAAAGCACATGGAGTATCTAAGATATCTCACACATATCTGTGTGCCAGATGTTGGCACACAGTAGGCACTAGAACATTTGATTTTGATCTGTCTTGCCATGGCTTAAGTACACAAACAAATGTCTAGGGAGTGGGTGAATTTTTTATGCATTGGGACAGTAAACCTGTATTAATTTTAAGAGGGTAGCTTGGTGTAAATCTCTGAAGTTCAGAAAGCACGGATTTGCAATTCTTGCCCTTGCCTTTGTTGTAGTTTAATTAAATTCTTAACCTACCTGGTGGGTTGTTCTTTTTCTGTAGCTACAGTTCTTAAAGGGTGTCAACTGCTCTTTAGAAATGACTCAGAATACACTAACTTTTAATCCCAGTTGAATTCTAATCTGACCAACCTAACAAAGGAAAAAAAATATCTAAGGATGTTATAAATGATCAGTAGTTTAATTTTTAAAACTAATGATGAAATAATTTTCATAGAAAACTTGGAATCAATTTTTAATCCATTCTCCTCATTTCTGTTGCCTCTACACAAAAGTTTGTCTGAGTAATTCGAGGCATTCTAGAAATAAAAGAGATAAGTAACCTCAGCAAGGTCAGCCCCATTTATATCTTTTTGACAAATCCGGACCTATGTTTGTACATGTGTGCGGCATAAACACTCCCTTTGATAAGGGAATAGATTATTTATGACAACCTTCAAAAACCTTCTATCTTCTCAGAAGGTGGTAGATTACTTAGTTAAACCAGAAGTAGAAGAATTTCTAATAAAATTATATGGAATACCCAAAGTGGTTTGTTTCCCCCATAAAGCTGTGTGATTTTGGTAGTTAATAACAGAAAACTTGGGAATCTGTTATTTTAAATGTTCTTATTTGTCTTAACAGTCCTACTAACTGCACATTGAAGACATCAGTCATTCATAGCATATATATACACACATATAAACAGTTGGTGTGATTTGTAATCAGTGGTGAGTAGTGTTTACATGACACCATTGTAACCAGCTTCGCTTCTAATTATTTGTTTCTAATTGGAGGTAACAGTAGTACCTTTTTACTCATCCTACCTTTTCTAAAAGTGTGTGTTTTCTCCTCCTGTACTCATACCTCCTCCCCATTCCTCCCACTGATGACATTTAATACTCTTGTTTCTAATGGTGATTTGTTTCCTTAGAGCTGGCTTAACTTTGCAGATTCCAATTTCTTGTACCCCTTAATGATATTAATTCCATGTATTAGCTTTATCAGAGATTTTCTAAGAAAATTTGCCCAACTACCTGGAGTTGATTGGGGTGACGGAGCTTTGTGGTATTTGTTTCTATTATAATCCTTGAGGGATGACATTACACTTCTTGAGGTTTAGGACTTGACATTACACCTCTTGAGGTTTAGGACTTCACTTATATTGATTTCACTTACATTGGGTCTTTGGTTCCTGGTGTATAGTCAGAGCTAAATAAATTGTGTGCTCAATAAATTTGTCATTCATGATATTAAACATGCAAGCATATTTCCAACCCAGGGCCTTTACTCCTGAAATTCTCTCTGCTCAAAATGTTTCTTCCTTATGTATTCCAGTGGCTCATTTTCTCATTTTATTAAGATTTCTGCTGAAATATCACCTCCAAAGAGGAGCTGTCCTAAACAACCAAATCCTAAAATCTTAAATAGCATGCACTCACACATAAATCACACATACTCTCATCACTCCCTTGTTTTTTGTTTTCCTAATAGGATTTGCCAATGCCTTAAATGTTATTTGTTTATTTATTGTTTATCTCATTAGAATGTGAGCCATCCCAAGGAAAGGAGATGTATTCATTGCTAACATGTAAAAAGTCTAGCATACTGCAGTCGTTTGATAAATATTAGCTCAGTGAGTGAGGGGACTGATTAACCCCTCCCTCTCCCCCCCAAACACATACACACATATACTGGACTAAACATTTCATGAAAATTAGAAACAGTATCTTTCCTGTTATCATTGTATCCAGTGTTCAAATATTTATTTGTTGAATGAGGGAATGAATGAGTGTTATACATGTGACTGGTCAGTTGCTTTGCAGGCATGTTTTGTGCACTATTTGGGATTACAGCCTACCAGGTAGTTTCTTTTAATCATTACTGTGCTAAAAGGAAATAATTCTTATTGCTTTGCATCTTTTCTTGTTTTTGTATGTTAAGATGAAATTTTACGGAGTGGAAAATTTACAGAATTGTCACACTTGACTCCCTGGGGGAATTTAGTGATTTACTTCACATTTTCTTTGTCCTTTATTACCCTGAAAATGATGATGAGATTTACAGCTTGTGTACACTCTTCGACCCCAATTCCAAAACCCACCACTGCACCCTTACTCTCTCTCCCAGTCCTGACTCAAACTTGGATTCTTACAAAACCTTATTTGCTAGGGGCAAATGGCCCAGTTCTCTTCCCCTCAGATCCTTCTCCAATGCATCTATTTCCGGGGTCAGCTGCTGGAGGGTGGACATTTCTCTGTCATAACAGAAAGAAGAGGAAGCCCTGAAGTACTCCGGGTAGCTACAGGAGACATTATAACAGAATAAAGAAGAAAAAGGTCCATGAAATTTTTACTTAGTGAGCTTTCTTTCTTATTACCAATTCTCCTCCTACAATTGCATTTAAAATGATTTTAGGATTTAGGTGACTACAACTGAAATTGGGAACTTTCCCAAACTGGCGCTTTTGTTTGTTTTTTGTTACCGTATCCTTGGTTGTTCAAATTTAACAAGTTTAGTTGGGTATACCACGCACGTTAACATCTTAGGTGCTTATAATTTTACATGTTATTTTTTTTTTTTTTTTTTTTTTCTTGCGGTACTCGGGCCTCTCACTGCTGTGGTCTCTCCCGTTGCGGAGCACAGGCTCCGGACGCGCAGGCTCAGCGGCCATGGCTCACGGGCCCAGCCGCTCCGCAGCCTGTGGGATCTTCCCGGACCGGGGCACGAACGGTGTCCCCCGCATCAGCAGGCGGACTCTCAACCACTGCGCCACCAGGGAAGCCCTAGTTTCGTTCCTTTTTATGGCTGAGTTATATTCCATTGTATATATGTGCCACATCTTCTTTATCCATTGATCTGTTGATGGACACTTAGGTTGCTTCCATGTCCTGGCTACTGTAAATAGAGTGGCAATGAACATTTTGGTACATGACTCTTTTTGAATTATGGTTTTCTCAGGGTATATGCTCAGTAGTGGGGTTGCTGGGTCATATGGTAGTTCTATTTTTAGTTCTTTAAGAAATTTCCATACTGTTCTCCATAGTGGCTGTATCAATTTACATTCCCACCAACAGTGCAAGAGGGTTCCCTTTTCTCCACACCCTCTCCAGCGTTTATTGTTTGTAGATTTTTTGATGATGGCCATTCTGACCGGTGTGAGATGATATCTCATTGTAGTTTTGATTTGCATTTCTCTAATGATTAATGATGTTGAGCATTTCCAGGTAACTTTTTGATGGAGGACGTTTGATGAGGCCGCAGGTGAAATATATCTCTTGATTGAATTTATTTTATATACGTATGAAGTCCCCTCAGCATATCTCTTGTGAGGCTCTGTGGAGACAGTCTATGAGAGGGTAGTGAGAGTATAGCCAGTGCATCCGACTGTCTTGAAATTGTAGTTTCAGCTAATTGAATGCAATTCTGAAAGACATGAACTATATATGCCTTTGATTATCAGCCAAATTAGACACATTCAGTTAGTGACCTAGCGTATTTGCCAATTTAAAATTGATGTTTTAATGTTCTATGAAATTTATGCAAGTTTAAGGACTAAGAATATGAGCCTCTTAAAAAGTCACTTAATCCAGAATATAGCTAATATATTTAAAATTAATATCAACATTCTCATTATGTTTGTAATTTAAAAAACTAGCTCGTTAATGACAGTTTTAAGGCTAGATGTTGTAATGAAGGCCTAGCTTTTATAGTAATAGATGAATACTTAAACACATCTTTTCCCACTTAGAGTGTGAAATATACCATCAGACATAGACCCAGAATGTGTTAATATTAATATCTCTCCTCATGAAAGAAACTTGTCTGAATTACTGAAAGTTACCTAGAATTCCCTTGAGAATTTTGAGATTTTTGTTTCACTAATAAACTCTTTGATTTTTCTTAGGGAAAGCCATTTTTTGAATGCCTACAATGGAATGGCATTCATTCCACCTTCTACACCTCTGATAACCAGATGTAGAAGATATGCTTGCTCTTCAGGGCACAGTTCAGGTATGCAAGATATATTTGTGTGTATGCACATGTATAAATTTTTTGTTGTTTTTCTTATTTTAATTCTTAATTCTATCTATAATTCTTTTATAATTCTATTTATAATTCTTATATATTTTATATCTTGATTTGATATTATTTGTAGTCTGCCAGTCTGGCAGGGTGGAAGAAATTAGAGAAATAGATGAGGGAGATTAAAAGGTACAGACTTCCAGTTACAAAATAAATGAGTCATGGGTATGAAATGTACAGCATACAGTACTGTACAGGGGAATACAGTCAATAATAATGTAATATCTTTATATGATGACAGATGAGTTATTGTGGTGATCATTTTGTAATGTATAGAAATATTGAATCACTACGTTGTATACCAGGAATTAACATTGTGTTTGTAGGTCAATTATACTTCAAAAAAACCTAAACAAAGAAACAAACTCATAACCCAGAAGGAGGGGGTGGGGGGAGGGGGAATTGGATAAAGGTGATCAAAAGGTACAAACTTCCAGTTATAAGATAAATAAGTACTAAGGATGTAATGTACAACATGATTGATATAATTAACACTGCTGTATGTTGTTCATGAAAGTTAAGAGTAAATCCTAAGAGTTCTCATCACAAGGAAATTTTTTTCCTGTTTTGCTTATTTTGTATCTCATATATAGATATATGAGATAATGGATGTTCTCAACTTATTGTGATAATAATTTCACGACGTATGTCAGTCAAATCATTATGCTGTATACCTTAAACTTACATAGTGCTGTATGTCTATTATATCTCAATAAAACTGGAAGGATTAAAAAAGAATCCCCTCTACTCTGTCTTAGGAGAGTAGACTCTTCATGTCATTTGTCCCCACAAATATCTGAATCGATGTCCATCTTCCTACCTAGTCCTTAGTCCACACAGGTCATGTCTGACACATCTCTCTTTCCTGTCCAGTTGGCCCCTTCAGTGGTCTGTGTGGGCACATGGGATCCCATGCTGTGTAGAGGCACTGAACTCACCACCATGCTGACAAACACCTTCCCAGATTCTCTGTGCATCTTCTTCTCTCTGGGATCTTGGTGACTCTCCAGAGACTTGTCTAGAACAGGACACAGGGCCCAGAAATCAAGGCTCATGTCACTTTTCCTCGCCCCTTCCACTTCTGTGTCTGATCCCTACACTCTCATCACGTCCCCTCCAACTCTCTTTTCTTTCTTTAACGGAGGAATGTTTTCTGTCTAGTTACCAGAGGCAGAATTCTTGTCTATTATTGTTTCTCTGAGTTTTGAGATTAGGAATAGTCTTCTTAATTCACCAGCTTCCGTCAGGACCTTAGGCTTTTGGAAAGCAGAGCTGGGGAGAGCCTTTGTTTTTCACTTAGCCCTGCCATATCCCTCTCCTTAGTCATTGTGGAGGAAGATGGGGCGGGGGACCAAAATGGAAGAAAAACATGACTTCATATTTCAAATATATTAGTCTACTCAAAGGTACTAATAAAATGAAGGTCCTGGATTTGAGACTGACTTGACCCAGTTCATGTCCCATGGTGTGTAAAGTCTGTAGCAATACAGGAACCAGCTCTACACCATTAGCAGTTCTATCACAGACAAAGATCAATAAGACCAGTGTAATTAGGGAAGAAACCTGGGATATGACATCATAAATCAACAAAAATTACAAAAAATAACAGTACATTCTTTGCCAAATTGCCCTACTAACCTTAGCCCTCATTACTCTGGGCCTCTTGCTTGGCCTTATATTTTTGTAAAAATTATAAAATTAAGTTTTTTTTTTAAACCATCATCATATATCTCATTTTCCTCTCTGACAAGTGACATTAGAGTGGCTGCAGGCATTGCTGGGGTCCAGCTAAGGGGAAGTTGAGTTGGGCATACAGTTGACATTCGTGGAATGGCGGAGCAGGGTTAATATGAGTGTGTCTCACAGCGCTTGAAACAGGAATTATGAGGGTAGTCAGGAAGAAACAATGTTTGAAATATAAAGCACCAGAAGCTAATTTATGGAAAAGTATTTTAATCACCAGATTATAAAATTGTAATTGGAGGATGTGGTTCCCATGGATGACTAATTAGAATAGAAATGCTGTCTTATCAGGAATATACTTGATAATACATCATATAACAATTACATAATGAAAAGTCTGTCTACTTTTCTGATGGGAGTTATGTAAAATAGACATTATGTTTTCTGTGTTTCAGCAAGAAACTTATAATATGCTACAAAAATTTACATGATATTACCAATAATGAGCTGTGAAGTTGAAATAAACATTTCTAGATAACAAATAATAATGAAAAAAAATCCACAAATTTTGATCAACCATGTCAGAGGAAAACCTGAATTAAAACTTTTTTCATATAGAAAACATGGCCAAATAATACAAAATAATTTTCATAGTTGTTAGAGTATGTAGTCAAAAAATATAGTAAAGAATGGGGCTTCCCTGGTGGCGCAGTGGTTGAGAGTCTGCCTGCTGATGCAGGGGACACGGGTTCGTGCCCCGGTCCGGGAAGATCCCATATGCTGTGGAGCGGCTGGGCCTGTGATCCATGGATGCTGAGCCTGCACATCCAGAGCCTGTGCTCCGCAAAGGGAGAGGCCACAACAGTGAGAGGCCTGTGTACCGCAAAAAAAAAAAAGATATATATATAAAAGAATGAATTGTAGAGGGACTTCCTTGGTGGTGCAGTGGTTAAGAATCCGCCTGCCAATGCAGGGGACACAGGTTCGCGCTCTGGTCCAGGAAGATCCCAGCTCTGGCCCAGGAAGATCCCACATGCCACGGAGCAACTAAGCCCGTGTGCCACAACTACTGAGCTTGCTCTCTAGAGCCTGTGAACCACAACTACTGAGCCTGCGTCCCACAGCTACTGAAGCCCGCGTGCTTAGAGCCTGTTCTCTGCAACAAGAGAAGCCACCGCAATGAGAAGCCTGTGCACCGCAAGGAAGAGTAGCCCCTGCTTACCGCAGCTAGAGAAAGCCCGTGTGCAGCAACGAAGACCCAAGGCAGCCAAAAATAGATAAAAAAATAAGGAAAGAAAGAATGAATTGTAGAATGTGTTAGGAAGTTGATTAACAGAAAGATTATGGCATTTTCCTGAATTTTGTGAATTTTTGAGTGTCAGCTTTGTAAGATTTATTATTTATTTTTCCATTCTAAATAAGTATTAATAGGCATCTAATTTTTTAATTTGTTTATAATAGTATTAAGGTTTCCTTTATTCCAAGTAATAAGTATTATTCATTGTATATAAAAGTTCATTCTACTGTTTTAAGGAAAGGTAGTTATTTCTTCTTTTAATAAGCATATTTTTGAAAAGAAAGAAAAAGAATTTATTAGTATTACTCAGCTTGTGTAAACTCATTATGAAGAAATTTGAATTTTCATTTTTAGTACAGGGAAGACATATTTCTTCAGTGGCATCAGTTTAATCCTCACTCGAATCCAGTGAGATACCAGAATTTCAGTATTTATGGATATTACCATGAAATTTAAAGTACCTCCAGTTTTTCTGTGTTTACTAATGTGAAATCAGAGAAGATTTGCCTTTTAAAGATGATAGAAATGAGAGTTCTGCGTATGTCTAACATTGAAAGGCATAGACTTCTTACTAGATACATGTGCTCTCACCATTACCGGAACTTGGAGAGTTATTTTAGGGCAAGTCCATGGAAGCTTTTCTTTGCCCTTATTAAGAAGCACCCTCCATGCTATGCTATGTGAAATGTTCAAAATCTCTAACCCAGGTCATCTTTGGTAGTGTGCACAGGCAATGTGTATCCAGTTTCGTATTGATCGGTTTTGTGTGTTTTATTTTACTTTTTAAAATGAGGGCCATGAAAAATTTTGGGCCCAGAGTTATTGAATCTGCCCATATTAATTGATATTTTTGTATGTTGAACTATTCACATGTATTAAACTGTTCACATGTTTCTTTTGTCACCTCCCACATATGTATCCTCTATATGTGCAGAAACTTTGTTTTTTCCTCAACTGTATCTCCAGCACATGGAACCATGATAGCACACAGAAGGCACTTGATAAATATTTATTGAATGAATGGATGAATTATACCATTGACTTCAAAGGATGGGTTATGCTATTTTTTGAGTTATTTTGATAATTCTTATTGATGGCTTATACTATGAATTTGAAATAGCCTGCTTCCATTAAACATACTAAATTAAAATAAGTATTTTTTGTGCTGCTTTCATAAAGAACCATTTAGTGTGTATTTAATAGAAAAAGAGGTGAGAAAAACAATGTTGCTATTAACTCAATTCTTGCTTCCCATCAGATCATTTTATGCAGACAAAACAATGTATTCATCAAACCTGTTTAGTGCTCAAATCAATCATAATCAAATTGAGTAGAAATCAGCCAAGACCACCAGTTATTTCTTTAAGTCTTTGTTGTCTATCTGTTTATGTATATAGCACAGAGGCAGGCATTTGGGAAGATAGGAAATTACTATATTTACATAAGCTTTGATTTCTTCTTTAAGAGCAGGAATCGTGTCAATTATGTCCTACATACCACACGTTCAGTGTGATGGCTTTTTGATGTTAATTTGGCTTGACTGAACTACAGTCCCCAGAATTCTCTATCTCGTATGTGTCTGGGTAGGGCAGTTTGCAAAAGATATCCTGTCATGAGAATATGAAGACAGTGGTCATTTTGTAGCATATGCATAACTTCTAGTCATTAAAACCCTAATCTGGGTATTGGTGTGACGGGATTTTGCAGATGTGGTTAAGGTCCCTAATCATTAGAATTTAAATTAATAAAAAGGAAGAATACCTGGAGTAGGCCTAAATTAATCTGAGTGAAAGCCTTTAAAAGAGGACTTAGGATTTCCCTAAAGCCAGGACTCCACATAGATTCTGGCTCTGTAATTGCTCCCTTCCTTCTGGATCTTCCTGCCTGACCACCACCTGGGAACAGAGAGCTTCAATTTGTGCCTGTGGAGTTCCCCCCTGCCTGTCATCTTCCCTTCCTGACTGCCTGTCTTATGCACTTTGGACTTGCTTAGCCAGCCCTCACAATTGTACTAGCCAATCCCTTGTAATAAAATTGAAAAAAAAAAAATCTCATGGGAGAACTGGTCCATGAAGATGAAAGCATAGGCAATAATTCAGTGTCATCTTTAGTTATAAGGTAAAATGTGTGATACCGATAGGAAGCACTGTAAGATGGCAGGATCGTGAGAGGTCAGTGTGGCCAAAAATTAGTGATGAAATGTAAATGATTAAAAAAAAAAAGAGAAAGCATTTTGTCTAGTGTTAGCAGAATTATTTAGATTAAATTAACATGTGAATGCAGAGGATGGTAAACTGATTTCACTTTCAACCAACAGCCCACTTAAACTTTCACCTTAGTTGTCCTTCTACAAACAGCTAGAAAATCTAATAATGTCTTTAAATTATTGTGAATTATTACCAAGAAAATGTCAAGTATTCAACTTTAACAATCTTTGGTTAAATAGCACTGTTAATTTTTACTGTAATTTTTCAGAGTGAAGTCAAGAATCCTGGGTAAAATGGGGTCTTTTGCAAAAGAAGAAAAGCTCAGGAGCAAAGCAACAAAAACAAAGATTTCCCTCCTTGCCCCTTCAAAATAATCTTTAGCTTGAGGATAGCCCTTCAGAGTCGCTGGGGTGTGAGCTTGTTGAAGAATGAGCCAGCACGTGTTTATTGAAAGGGTCAGGAGAGGCAAAGATGTCAGGCGTGTGTGTGGCTTGTGTGTGTGCATGTGGGAAGGGTCGTGGCAGAGAAGGAGCATCTGTCTACTAATATTTGAGGAAAGGTGTTTCCAGAAGATAAGAGTTTATTCTGATAGAAATCCTGGAGGTGTTAAGGTTGCCATGCTAGTTGAACAAAGATTAGCTTTGTTTACTGAGAATACATTTGAAGAATCACTTAGAGCATATGTTCTTGCTGTAAATTTATTTTTTCATTCTTGTTTGTGAGCATGAAACAGTTCTTTGGGGTAAAATGGAAAAAAGGGTCTAAAGTTTTCTAGTAATTTCTTAATTTTAGGAAGCAAGCACCATGCTGGCAGTTGTAGGAGAAGTAATAACATATTTAACATAATAAATAGTATGTGTATAGCATTTTGTAGCTTATAAAGCACTGACATATTTGCCACATAATTTCCTTCTAGGGTCAGTAGAACCTCTTGGCAGGTCACAGCAACTCTGTGATACAGACTGAGACTGTATTCTACACATACGGAGTTTAAGACTTTCATCTCTCTAATTAGAATGCCTTCTTCCTGGAATGGTTTACCAACTGTTAAACCCTTGAAATACTTCTTTGTCAATTCATAAATAGTTTCAACCCCTAACCTACTGAGTATTCCCCACCTCTCATAGCGCCAAATTATATAACTGGGGCTTTTGACTCCCCACCATCCATCAGTGAAAGTGTTACTGTCTAGCCCAGTGGGGGGCTACCAAGACCTAGCTCTAAACTTTCCTGATTTCTCCTCTGATTGGCTGTTGCCCAGGTCATGCTAATTGTTAAATATCTTAAATCATATTCCCTAGTTACTGATTTTACATTTATTATCCCTCTTTTAAAACTGTTAAAATCTGTCATCTCTGATGTTTTTCTTTCTAGTTCCTTTAGTTTTGGGGGCTTGTGCTTGAAAAATCCCAATATGGTGATTTCAGTAGAGTGTCAACAGGGAGAAGAGATATGCATTCGTCAGTATGCTTCGTTTAACCGTAGTTCGATTAATAATCTTGAAGGACGCTGAAAACATGTGCTGGAATAGAGTTTATATAAAAGCTCACTGTGGAACCTTGTTAAGAAGTGCTACATGAAAAGAAAAAGAACTCTTTGATCCAATAAATGTGGAAGTGTTGGATTAAATAAGGTCAAACATGTTTTTCCCTCCTCAGCTTTTAAGTGCCTTTTCTATGCTATCGTTCATTGTTAATTTCTGAAGCCAGTGTTAAAATATGCTGTGTTTCTCACACTTTTTTTCTCCTCAGAATCCTCTTCCCTTTTAAATAGAACACAAATGTCCTTTTAAGGCAGTAACACCTTACCACGAGCATTATTTTAGAAAGTGATGCATAATTTGAGGGGGACTTGTGCTGTACCATCTGCAGTCCACTGGGCATCGGACACTCCTGTCTAAAGTCGCATCTGAATTTAAGCAAAGAAGCTGGGAACCATATTTCCCGGAATCCTCTTCCTTGTGGAGTCCCAGATTTGAGCTTTCCCATGAAAGGACATATTCTTAAAAGCTCAGCTCTTGAGAACCACCAGCTAAGTGGATTCACTCAAAGCCAGTTCATAGGACCTTCTCGGAGATACTATAGTATTGCAGCAACTTCTAGGCAAAACCTTTTATCAGTAGCTTTAGTGCTTTGGGCTGAGACAACCTCTCTAATTTTCAGAGGCAGCTCTCAACTTTTTTGTTTTTTTTAAAGATTTAATTTTATTTATTTTTGGTTGCGTTGGGTCTTTGTTGCTGTGCGTGGGCTTTCTCTAGTTGTGGCGAGCGGGGGCTACTCTTCATTGTGGTGCGTGGGCTTCTCCTTGCGGTGGCTTCTCTTGTTGTGGAGCACGGGGTCTAGGCATGTGGGCTTCAGTAGTTGTGGTGCACGAGCTCAGTAGTTGTGGCTCGCGGGCTGTAGAGCTCAGGCTCAGTAGTTGTGACACACTGGCTTAGTTGCTCCGCAGCGTGTGGGATCTTCCTGGACCAGGGATCAAACCAGTGTCCCCTGCATTGGCAGGTGGATTCTTATCCACTGAGCCACCAGGGAAGTCCTTCTCTTAACTTTCAGTGGAAGCTTCCCTGACCTCTGTTCTCCCATTTCTTCTAAGAAAAGTGTAAGCCCCTGATTCTTCATAAAACCCTTTAGATCCATGATTCATAGGGTGGTTTCTGTTTTCCCGATGAACAGCAACTGATTCAATACTAATCAAGAGTGTCAGTGAGTTAATCAGAAATGTCTATGTAGCTACCTCTTCAGATATTAGAATAACCACTTAGGATTTCATGAAATTTACTCAATTTCAGGAAGCCAGTGTTGGGAGGATTTCTCTATAACCTTTTCCAATTTGACGCTGAGCAGTATGACCAAAAATAAAGCTGTTATTCATGTAGGCAAGTCTTTTTCCAAAGGGTATGAGTACAACTTAAATCATCAAGATCTTGGCCAGTCTATGTAAATTGGATGTTAAAAAGGAAAATTATCTAATATAATATCCTGCAGATGTTATATCAAGTTCAGATAATTTTATTGAATTGGTGAGCTTTCTTGTTGGAAGAAGATCCCTTTTTGAAAACTGGTAGAGTATGAGGACTAAACTGAGATTAAAGGGCAAAAACAAAATAAGCAAAGCCAAAACAAACAAAACAACATTTAGAAAAACCCAACAACTTCTTCTTCCCTACATCAGGGTACATAAACAAGTTCCCTGACCTCTCTCTCCCTATCCACTTCAATCATGCATTCATTCAGCTTCAACCCAAAGCACATTTGCCTTTGAACATTGTATATTACTATCACCTTATTCTCTAATAGTTTTGATTCCAGAGACCAGAATTCAGTGTACTGTAATCTCCTATAGGGCCAGGCCCAGGCCCCCCTTTTTTTCCTTTGTATCGAAACTTGAACAACATACAGTTTAGTGCTATAAATGCTTCTTTGTGTAGATTTTGGGGGTTAGATGTTGACTTGTCATTTCTGTTGTGTACGTATCTTGCTTCTGCTCCATTTGTATCATGGAAGGTCAAGTGTACAGAACTGCTGATTAGTTAAATCTAAGTTACATAGCCTGTCTCTCAAGCCAAAGAAGGATGGACAGAACAATCAAGCTGGACATTTAGGCACTAATCTTTTAGTTCTTTGTCGAATGAATAATGTGTTTCCTGAACTACCCAATCTGTAAAATATAAAGAATCACACAGTTCATTTACATGTCGGTCAATCAATGAGAATGTATTGGACACTTCTGATGTATCTAGCATTGTAATAATTACATATTATTTTCATTGTCAATAAGTAATAATATTTTTTTGGCCCTCACATAGAATAAAGTATATGAAAGATTCAATTCTTTCCCTAACAGAGAGTCAAAATTATATTGCTCTGAGTGAAGTTTTAATGCATATCAGGTCATCATAAATTTTTGAATAGATTTTTTTAATTGAAGTATAGTTAATTTACAGTGTTATGTTAGTTTCAAGTGTGCAGCAAAGTGATTCAGTTATACATACATATATATATGTTCTTTTTCAGGTTCTTTTCTATTATAGGTTATTACAAGATACTGAGTATAGTTCCCTGTGCTATACAGTAGGTCCTTGTTGTTTACCCATTTTATATATAGTAGTGTGTTTATGTTAATCCCAAACTCCTAATTTCTCTCTCCCCCACCCTTATCCCCTGGTAACCACAAGTTTGTTTTCTGTGTCTGTGACTCTATTTTTGCTTTGGAAATAAGTTCATTCATATCATTTTTTTTTTAGATTCCACATATAAGTTATATCATGTGATATTTGTCTTTGTCTGACTGACTTCACTTAATATGATGATCTTTAGATCCATCCATGTTGCTGCAGATGGCATTATTTCATTCCTTTTTATGGCTGAGTAATAGTCCATGGTATGTATATATATACCACATCTTCTTTATCCATTCATCTGTTGAGGGACAGATTTAGGTTGCTTCCATGTCTTAGCTATTGTAAATAGTGCTCTGTGAACATTGGGGTGCATGTATCTTTTGAATTAGAGTTTTCTCCGGATATATGCCCAGGAGTGGGATTACAGGATCATATGGTAGTTCTATTTTTAGTTTTTTAAGGAACCTTCATACTGTTCTCCATAGTGGCTGTACCAATTTTCCATTCCCACCAACAGTGTAGGAGGGTTCCTTTTTCTTCACACTCTCTCCAGCAATTATTATTTGAAGACTTTTTAATAATAGTTATTCTGTCTGGTGTGAGGTGATACCTCATTGTATCAATAGTTTTGATTTGCATTTCTCTAATAATTAGCAATATTGGGCATCTTTTCAGGTGCCTGTTGGCCATTGAACAGATTTGTTTTAATCTAGCATGGGGCATAGCAGGCTCAATATGACACATCATTTCTCATCACAAAAATATGTCTGGTCTTGTTTTCAAGGATGGCCTGGGAAATTCTACAGTCTCAAAACATGGATGACATATGGTAGCTGAAATGCCACCAACCACCCGAATAAAGAAGAGACCTTTGCAAGGCCAGAAATCAGTTGTTTGTTCAGTTTTCCAAGCGCAGAAATGATTTAGCTCTGAAAAGCAGTCAGGGAGAAGTTTGTTTAAAATGCAGCCTGGAAAGAGATTGCAGTTTTCCCAAGTTCTCAATCAGCTTAGGGAGGTTATTAACAAGACTTTCAGACTCCTAAACCTCTAATAATCAACATTTTCTAGTAAAGCCTGGGATTAACAAGCCTCATAAATGGTGTCTGGCTCAGAGTTGGGGGCCTGGCTCTGAATGATTTCTACTTGGTCTTTTTGTTCTTCTAGTCACTCACTACCAAACACTCTAATGAGAAAAACAAAACAGAAGAAAGCAAACTGTCTTTGTTACTCAGTGGAATAGTTTTGAGTAGATTGAAAAAAAAGGAGAAACTCATAAAACAGACAGTAAGTTTTATTAAAGGAATATAGAAGCATAATATTTAAGCAGTTTCAGAGAATTCATTGCTTCAATTTGGGGGTTGAGTTGGATGGAGAAATGAGCAAAGATAAATTTTGAAAGTGGAGTTCAAATTGACTTCCATTTATAAAAAGATTGAATTTTTACCTCACTGTAAAATAATCCATTTGTTGTTTAAAGTGATATGAACCTATGTGATTACTAATGAGTATATATTGTATGTTATTTCTGGTTTGTTTATAAATACATGTTTCTGATTACACGGCTGAAGAATCTCAGAACACAGACAGGTCTGAAAGTCTGTTACTGAAACTGAATCAACAATTCAAAATTCATGTTCTGTTAAGAACATGTCATCTCAAAGATACGAAAGTCAGTGCATATTCAGGATGAATGAGTTTAAGTAGAGTGTTTTTATATTTACATATATGGTCCCGGAGGTTCTCTGTGCTACTCTGGCATGTCACATCAGTCAGGGGGTTCTTGGTCAAATGATTCAGAGCAGATTTTTTTTTGTTTGTTTGTTTGTTTTCTGGTACGCGGGCCTCTCACTGCTGTGGCTTCTCCCACTGCGGAGCACAGGCTCCAGACATGCAGGCCCAGCGGCCATGGCCCACGGGCCCAGCCGCTCCGCGGCATGTGGGATCCTCCCGGACCGGGGCACGAACCCATGTCCCCTGCATCGGCAGGTGGACTCTCAGCCACTGCGCCATCAGGGAAGCCCCAGAGCAGATTTAAAACTAAACTTTGTTACTGATTTTTACCATACTTAAAGTGAATAAAGTACCATAATCTTGAGTGTCAGCTCAAGGAAAATTTTATACACATATCCAAGTGATTACCACTTAGATCAAGATATAACATATGGCCATCACCCAAAGCTTCCCTTATACCCTCCTCAATCAAATCTCAGCCTTCTCAAGTTACCACTATTATGATTTCTGTTATTAGTTTTGCCTGTTCATTCATTTCTTTCTTTCTTTCTTTTTTTTCCTGCTGTGTAGTACTCCACTGTATGAACTTTCACAGCTTATGTATCTATTCCCCTATTGATGGATACTTCAGTTGTTTCTAGTTGGAGGATATTATGAAAAAAGCTTCTGTGGACATTATTGTACACATCATTTGGTGTAATCAGATTTACTCTCTCATTATTGCTTACTTAGGCAAGATATTTATAATTATTCCTCTTTTATAAACAAACCCAGGGTACCTAGTCAATTGTGAACCATGCAGCTTCCTCCAGACCAGGGTGCTTCTGGCCCTATAGCTGAGCTTAGCAAGGATATCATTTGTGCTACCCCAGAGAGAACAAGTCACATATCCTGGGCTCCAGGGACCACATAGAATAGTGCAGTGAGACCAGCCTGATACCATTACTCTTGGCCCCATTGATAGAGAGACTGACAACAATTTTCAGGTCCATAATTTATTCACTGTTACTTTGAGCAATTTGCTTCACCTATACTATGTACAATTGTTACTTATAAATATAGGATAATAATAATAATCTACTAGGATTTAAAATGTGCTTTGTCTATTGTGCTTTGTGGTTGTTACATTTTAGTATTATACTTTATTTTCCATCCTTCCGTTTTTGAAAATTGGCATTTCAAATAGAAACTCTAAGTGACATGTATGACTGTTTTCAAGATTCCTCTCACCGGGTGTTTTCTTTATTCACATGGTTGCTGTATGTATTTAGGTAATCCAATGTCAAAAAAAACATCCCTCAAGGCTGCTTATAAACTATACAGTGTGTTGGAAATAGACTCACCTGCCTGTCAGTTGTGAAGGCATGTTAAGCCTTCTGTATAATTTATTGCTTTTACTACTCTTGCTTATCTACTGGGCTTTACAGCCAGATAAGAGGCCATCTATTCATTATGCCCATAATGTTTTTTTTAAACAGTATTTTAAGAGCTGGGCAGATGTTCCCTGGGAAATGGTTAAAAACCAAGTACCTTGTAGAGGTAAATGGTGATAATGATTAATGTTTTCTCATAATTGAATCAGGAATAGAAGAGACTAAGCCCAACATCAGCTTTTTGGGACAGACCATGGTAGAATGAAATTCTGTTTCTTTCGTAGATATTCATAGTTGATCTTCATTTTTTAATAAGTTCAGTAGTCTTCGTATTTTGTCAATCAAGAATATCTAGTTGTAAGTGATAGAAATATATTTAAAATTGCCTATGCACAATACGGGTAGGATCAATAATAATAATTTAAGTTTGCTGACTTCCAAAACCACAAAGTCCAGGAGTCTATTTGGCTTTAGGCATGGATTCAGGCATAATGTGGCGCTCAAATGATGTCATCAGTATCACTTGCACTCTATCACTTGGAAGTGCTGGACAAATGATGGCCAGGGGTCCAACAATCTCACCCATTTGCTTAGCAGCAGTCACGGGTTGCATTCTGCATAAGGAGATACAAAGATGGAGTTTGTGGTACATGCTGTTTATTAGGAATCAACAACTGTGAGAGGAAGAGGGGGAAACAGGATTGGGCAGAGGGAGCTGTCAAGCTGAAATTCAGTTCTGGCAAAGTCTCAACCAGTCTGATGAGGAAATTTGGAGTGAGTATTGTCTTCCAGAGTTGTCTCACATCAGGCCCCAATAGCCGGGCCTTTATACCTCCGCCTCACTCCGTTACTGGAAGCATGCTGCCCTGGAAACTGTGTGACCTCCAGCAAGGTGGATCTCTGTGGCTAGAGAGCTGCATCAGACCCTGAAGGGGCTGATGGCTGGAAGATGTCTACTGACTGTACTTTGTACAATCGGGCAGAATTTTTGCCCTCAGAGGGGATCTTCATGTCTGTTACACTTTGCCTGTTGTCCGGCTCAGCTCTACTTCTTAAACCTATATGTTGGAGAGCGTTTAGTGGGAAGAACCACAGCCCCTGCCACTGACATTGGTCTTGGGGGGTCATAATTGGTCCTTATTTCTCTCTCCTTTAGTATCCAACCTAAATTCTTCTTAACCTTAGATACCATCTGTGTTCACCTTAATGGCCTGCCTATAGTCGTGAGCTAGACCTTCGATCTAAGGGGTCTGGGTCGTGGGTTGCCATGTTGTTTTTAGTCAAACTAGGATTCATGCCTGATAAAGCCTCAAGCCTACTGAGAACTAAGAAACATAGTTTGTCAGTTTCCCACTTTCAGTCAAAATGAATGAGCCTTTATACCCCCCACCTTGCTCAGTCACTGGATGTAGGCTGCCTGGAAAGTGCATAACCTCAGGTGGTGAGTTTAAAAACTTAGGTAAGATCCTGAAAGAACTGATAGCTCAAGGCTGTTTACAGACCACAGACCTTGTGCAAATGTTTTTCTCATAGTCGGATCTGAGCAGTGCATCTTCAGGTCTGCCATAGCAGATCCATTGGAAGAGGCCGTCTTTTCCAATAGCTATGGCAGTCATAATAGTCCAGCATGGGGATAGGAGTATGGGCTCTGACTGGCCTGCTTGTTAAATTTGCCAGTCTCTTACCCAATCACTGTGGTCAGAGTATGGGCTTTTCCCATTGGCCCAGTTCACGTAATATGACCACCATTGTGGTCAGTAGACGAGGAGTGGTTCTTCCATTCAGCATATGGGATCAGTTCACTATAGAAAACCTATTTTTAGTTACCAGACTATAGGGGAAAGAATTTTGGTCAGCCAAACACAACTGAAGTCCACTGTTTTTAGGAATCAGTAAGAATTGTAGAAGCAGCTGTAAAACATCTACAAAAGCAAGCTAGTATTATGGTCAAAGGCTCTAGGAAATCCTGGGATCAACATTTTTAGGTCTCTCAGTTCAAACCTGCAGGTGAGAACAAAAATAAGAGAAGCACAGTTTCCTTTTAGTAAGTGCAGGGTCCATAGCAGCGGAAGTGAAAACTACGAACAAACCCCACAAACGTCATCTAAAGGGAGTACTCTCACTATGTGCTGATGAAAATTAAGCCTTTTGCTTAGCAGGAAACTCCCAGAATTTCATTTTTATATGTATTTTTCTTATGTAGAATGATGGTCAGAGTCCATCTGGGAAAATAGAAACCTGTCCAAGTGTTTAAATTAGAAGTAATATATGCAGGGCATCCATTAAACATGGGATAGAAGGCAGACGGGATGGTGAGTCAACTTAGGTGCATAGTAGGAGGAAGCCACAACCACCAGTATTAGGGTAGAGCAGTAAGGGGAGGCAGCAGGATTAAAGGGGTCAGAGGGTTGGAGTCACCCATTTAACCCCCTGCAGACCTGTTTGATGAGAGCTGAAGCCACATAGGAGATGCAGTTAATGCCAGAGACATTACCCAAGTTTGAGTGGGAAGGGGATGGAGAAATATCCTGGCTTTTCCTTCTACTACCTTTCCAGTTTCCCTGGTGCCTCTGAATAGCATAGCTGAGCCACACCAGCTAATTTTAATCAATAAATGGATGCAATGCATTGGTCCTGCCTCCATGTATTGCAGAGGCTGGAAAGGATGAAGAATGCCCTGGAGGGCAAGGCCCAGGAATGACATTTATAGCCAGGATGAAAACACTATCAGTCTTAGACTAAATGCCTTAAATTTGAGGTGAAGCAAAGAAAAGGTGGTTCAGAGACTGAAATAGATACTCTCTCCTTTCTTGAGTAATTCTTATCCTTCAAAGTCCCCAAGACCAGTAAACTGGTCTTGATAGTTATTTCTCCAGGTCTCTTATTTGGACAAAATAAGGCTCTTTTCACGAAATTTCCACAAGATTTATAACCTGGAAAACCAGCTGTGTATTAACGTTCTTGACTTCTTTATCTCATAGGGGTTGGGGAATGCAAGCACTGGAACAGTTTAGAAGTACAGTATACTAAAAGCAAAATCTACAACTGAGGAGGTTTATTGGAAGAGCAACTGCTGGTTTATCTGGAAATGAATCCTACAGCTTAACCTCAATCGTTCCTTAGAAATCACGTGTATTTTAATCTATGAAATTGTAACACATAAAAGACCTGATAGAGATAAAGCTCATTAAAGCTGAATTCTGTAAAGGGAGCATTTGACCATTCTTTGCCCGTCTAAACACTAGACACTATTGCCTGTTAAGGGTCTACTGGATCTCAGTGTAGCAACATCCAGAGAGTGCTTCAGTTGAAGAAGGGATTTGCTGAGATGGCTTAAAATCATGCTTAATAATGAAAATTATATATTGTTTTCTATGTATATTTATACAAAACTGGTCTTGAACCTAGTTTCCAGTTTTTATTCTCTAAGTAACTATTATTCCCTGCAAATCATGTGAGCTAGTTCTGTTTGGACTTTCTTTAGAGTATTCATCATCATTGTTCTGCTTGATGATGGAATGTCCCTTTCTTACAACAAGGTCTTATTACTTAGATTGTTTTAATAACTGTGGTTTCATTGGATATTCTTTAGGTGTAGTAGATTACATTGATTTTTAAATTTAAGCCAACCTTGCATTCCTGGGATAAAGCCCATTTGTCATAAAATATCACTCTTTTAATATATTTCTGGGTTTGGTTTGCTAATATTTTGTTGAGGATTTTTGTATTTATATTAATGAAATATATTTGTATATGATTGTTTTGTCCTGTAAAGTCTTTATCTACTTTCTATAAAAGGACTGCCACACTCTGCTTGGGTTGCTCCTTTTTATACCATTGTCAGAAAGTTGTTCCTGGGCAGAGAGCTGGGACGTAAGTGGGATTTTACGTTCTTTCAGAGATTGTGACATGTCACTATCTTTTGTACAATGTCTGAAAACATTTACCTTATTTATTTGTTCCACTTTCATAGTTGTTTATGGTGGGAGTACTAGTCTGGAATATGTTATTCAGTTATGGTAGGTAGTGGATAACCTCATGGAATATTCTGATATATGATAGGCTGTTACTCATTTTCAAAAGTATGTAGGCTCTTGTTACATACTTACTACAGATTACAGATAATTACTTGGATTGTATTCATTTATTTATTCAATCAATTTATAGTTATCAGTCAAGGGCTAGTTATGTGCTACCAGAAATACCAAGTTCTAAATATAGGGTGAAGAGTGAAAGAGACATGATACTTGATTTCATGTGGTCTACATACACTTTAGAACTGACTTGTAACATTAAAAATAAACTTTATATTTTAATGCATTTACTTCTATTTATAGATTAATTTGGGGAAGATATCTTTGCAATATTTCTTCTCACATTCCACAGAGATAATTTCAAATCACCTTTCTGTCCTTGAAAAAGTTTTATAAATTTTGTCTGTCTTTTTTCTTGGATATAGGACTTGCATATTTCTTGTTTAGTTAACCCTAGCTATTTTATGGGATGGATATTGTTGCTATCATCAGTGTGCTATTTTTCCCCCCATTATACTCTGGTGGTAACTGCTCGTATAAAGGCAAGCTGTTGCTTTTTGTATGAATCATTTACTGATCTCTCTATGAAATCCTAATAGTTGTTTCCTTGGGATTTGCCAGTAGAGCTTACTGGATCTTTATTTCCATGAAATATGCTCTGCAAAGTACTGGTTATTGCTGTGAATTAGTATAGTGTGTGTGTTTATCTAATGTGAGCAGGCTGTATATGCATTTTCTGTGCAGGGATTTGTGTTCAGTGTAGTGTGGCCATAGGAGATTTAAACTTCTCTTGGAAAGATCAGCCACTTCCTGCTTAGAGTCAGTGTTGAAAAAATAGAATTCCCATCCATGCAGCATCATGTCCTACCCTGTGAAATACCAGTAAACATCCTCCTGGCCATAGTCCCTTAGGACAGACCTGCTTAACCATGTAAAGCTACATGGTGGTCAGGCTACATAATTTTCATCTGGCTGTGAGACTATGGGAAGAAGCCACATTTCGCCATAAAGTATGTATATTTTGTATGTCCATTTGCAAACTCATGCTAGCCTTTAATAACATATATTTTAAATTCTGAAATGTTGACATAAATACCATGTCCAACCATCATATTTTTCCAAACATTAATAATAGTATAGTTGAAGTCATCAATAATTGGATGAAACATCATTATTGTGTATAGTATTCCATCACCTCAAGACACTGTATTTCTTTTTATTTTTAAAATATATTTTCATATATTACATTCTTTATTTAAGGCTGTTAATGGCACTCTTAACATCACCCAGATTTTATTTATTTAAACATAGTTTCTAATAGATTTTGTTGTTGATACTTATTGAATTTCCCTACCTGATAGCATTAAAATAATTTAAAATCAAACTAAGGAAAATACACACACATCATAGGGAATTTTCATTCTTTAAATATATGAACACGTTTTGAAGCTGAATTGGATAAAATGACTTTTCTTATTGTCTGGGTTGTTTTAGAAGATAAGACAAAAGAGAATGTTGATTGGCTAGTCTAAGTAGTACACCGGCTATGGTTTAAAAAATACTGTGAAAAACTGATAAAGGATGACTCTTCTTCCTAAGAAAAACGCACATACAGAGAGAGTTTTATTTTATTTTATTTTTATGTTTTTTAAAGTCTTTATTGAATTTGTTACAATATTGCTACTGTTTTTTTAAAATTAATTAATTAATTTTTGGCTGTGTTTGGTCTTCATTGCAGTGTGTGGGCTTCTCATTGCGATGGCTTCATGTGTTGCGGAACACCGGCGCTAGGTGTGCGGACCTCAGTAGTTGTGGCACGCGGGCTCAGTAGTTGTGGCTCATGGGCTCTAGAGTGCAGGCTCACTAGTTGTGGCACACAGGATTAGTTGCTCCACGGCATGTGGGATCTTCCCAGACCAGGGCTCGAACCCGTGTCCCCTGCATTGGCAGACGGATTCTTAACCACTGTGCCACCAGGGAAGTCCCAACACAATTTAACATTCAACTTTGATTTGGTCCAGCCTCCTCATTTTGCAGGTAGTATACAGATACAGGGAGGAAATAAGCCACACAATTACTTAGAGGTAAATTCTGGCTTAGAATGTCTTCTGATCTAGTCTAACGCTTTCATGATGCTATAGAATAGCTAAATGAGAAAGGGGCAAAGGGGAATAAGTAGAAGTGAAGTGGACAGACATGAAGGGGATGCAAACAGAAGCAAAGAAATACTTAACAAAGGTATTTGACTGCCTAAGTGAATGACAAAAAAGGAAGTAATATACAAGTGACAATATGACAAATAAAATAATCTTTTTCCTACTTGAGTATAAGACCTCTTTAGTGCTAATGTTAAAAACAAACCAGAGGGCTTCCCTCGTGGCACAGTGGTTGAGAGTCCGCCTGCCGATGCAGGGGACACGGGTTCGTGCTCCAGTCCGGGAGGATCCCACATGCCTCAGAGCGGCTAGGCCTGTGAGCCATGGCCACTGAGCCTGCGCGTCCGGAGCCTGTGCTCCGCAACGGGAGAGGCCACAACAGTGAGAGGCCCACGTATCACAAACAAACAAACCAAAAAAAAAAACCAAAAAAACAAAAACAAGAGGCAAGTTCAATCACTAATATAGTTAAAACAAGTAGACTGTTAATATATTTACATAGATAATTGTTAGAGATTAAATGTGCAAGGGGAAAGTTGTCTTTGGCTCTAGAACTTGAAGGTTAATGTATGTGGGTTGAACCATGCCCTGAGTGTGTGTACATATATATTATATACATATAATAAATAAGTGTTTACTTAGTAAACTAAGTGTTTACTTATTTATTATGTGTATATAATATATATACACACACACTCAGGGCATGACTTTCATTATTAAATTTGTTAATAGCAGTAGCAACTAGGTATTAATAAAGGGTCTCCAGTATGGACTGTATTCTGTTTTGCAACCAACTGGAGGACAGACAGATTCTCTTTGAAAGATAAGAGTAAAACATCTAAAAGACAAATTTATATGGCAGCAGCTTAATGAAGACAAGATCTGATAAGGCAGATTTACCATGCATAGACACAAAGGAAGGCAAATCTGTTTTCAACATATCACCCAGCAATATTTGATGTTTGCATGCCAAGGTTAGTACAGAAATCTGATTTCAGCCTAGGATCAAGTTCATGGACAACAGTTGCTCCAGTTACACGTTCAACTTCTAGAAACACATCAGTTGGTCTTAAGGAAGCCTCATGACTAATTTCTTTAACAAGAACAGAGTTTTAAAAAAATGTGGTACCTAATTCCAGTGTTGTTTATAAGAACACTTCAGCTCTGGGAACAGTTCTTGCTATTCCAGGCTGGTCATTTGCCCCCAGCGTAATCGTCGTCATTTCTGCTGGGAGCAAATTCGTGGCCTGGAACTTGGGGAGGTCAAGGAATGCCAAGTTCAGGTCAGGGCACAATGGGAGTGGAGTGGTTGGGCATGAGGAGTGAGAACAGCACTCCAGCACACCATACTACTCCCCATGAGGGCTTCCTCCGTGTATCTAATTAATGCAGCCTAATTAACAGGGGCTCTTTCCTGGAGTTGCCAGCTATCTGTTGGTCAGAGGAATGCAATAGATTTTAGTTTCTCTTGTTTAATTTTACCTTTTTCATTTGCTGTTCTGAGGGACAAAATGGTGTGTCACTGGCTTCTCAGATGGAGTTGAAGTATGTTTGCAAAGATCTTCAATTGACTATATGGTGAATCAATAGGATTTTATAAATCATAAAACCTTTTAGAAAATAATACAACCAATAAATTTTTATTCAAACCTACACTGTTTCCAAAACTATGGCTAATAAATGAAAGATAAGGAAGTATGTTTGCTAAGTTTTAAAGAAATATAAGGAAAGGTTAATATCTGGAAACTAACATCAAAGAGCTTGTTGACTAGTTAGGGAGAAAAAATTGATTCTCATTCATTCATTTATTTCATCCATTTTCTCACTTATTCAGGTAACAAAGCTCTTTCAAATACTTCCGATGAATTAGGAATCATAATATGTGTTGAAGACGCAATTGTAAATAATGAACAAATAAGTGGCACAAATTGTAAGAGCTTTTGGAGTTCAAGTTGCGCCTGTGAAAGGATACATAGAGAATTGGAGAATGAATTTATGAAAGGGAGCATCATTATAGTGAATAGCCGTAGTGGATTATATTTTTGTTTGATTTTTTTTCTCCTTCCTTGCTCTAGATGAGCCTAGGTAAAGAAGCAGCATAGAGAACTAAGTTAAAAAATGAGTAAGAAGCTTAAAGTCAATCTGCGTCTGCAATGGAAGAGATGTATCATCTATAATGGATTTGTTGTACAGAATCTGGTTGACTTTGTGAGAGGATGGAAATAGCAATTGTCACATCTCCACTCCCCTCTGGACTCTTTTTATTTCTTGAAGAAAGGGAGCTATTTGTTTATGCTCACCTGCTAGAATTTAACAGCTAAGAATATGCTGGAACATCAGCAGTTTTGCCCTGTCAAAGAGCATTCTTTGAGTGACCCTGCTGACACACTTGTGTTGTCCTGACTGTAGCACAGCTTGCATTTGTCACAGGTGAATGGGCTCAATTAGTAAGAGAGAGAGAGTGTTTCAATCGTTAACAAAAATAAAAGGCAAACAAAGAAGAAAACATTTTCCTCTTTATGAGTTCTAAAAGAGAGGCGACATTGTAGCATATAATTTTTTTCTTCTTGGGTTTTACAAAGAAAGCAACTAAAGCAAGAAAACAGCACATTATTTAGCATTGGCAAAGTTATTTGAAACAAAACTGCAGGACAGAATTCTCAAAAGACATTAATAAGGAGTATGGTTTTCCGTGGGTATTAATGTTGTTCTTACACATCCTAAACTTAGATGCCTCCCTGTTATGCTTATTAAAATCTCAGGGGAAATATTAGGCATTTGCTATGATCTATATAATGAAGCAGATAACCCCAGTTTTGCTTGAACTTATGCAATTTCCTAAGAGATATTACTTCCTTCAGCTTATGGGATACTATTTCATACAATGAAAAAATTAACTTTTTAGATAGTATCATGATGGGTTGATTGAAAATCTCAGCCTAGCCACTAACCAGTTAGGTGAGTTATGTGTGTCTTAACTGTAGTGATGACTATCAATTCCCAGAGTGTTGTGAACCAAATTAGATAGAACTATGAAAGCAGTGTGACGGACCCCTCAATATTAGGAAAGGGGATAAATTGGCATTTAAAATGAAACTGAATATATACTGTCTCAAGAAGAGTTGAGTATTAAACTTAGAATTAAATTATGAAGAGCAAGGAAAATCAGTGTTCTAGAAAGTAGTACAGAGATAGAAAGAAAAGGGAAAAGATCGGAAAAGAAAAACCAAAATGTTGACTGTGGAACCACCTTCCAAGAAGTATCAAGATCTCCTTGCTTCTCTGTAACCTCTAGTTCATTTATCCATTTATTTACTCATTTAATAAACAAACCTTCATGGAACTCTTCGTAAGTGTCAGGAAACAGAGTAGGTGTTGGTGATATAATAATATGTAAGACATAAACCTGTCTAAAGAAATGTTGATCTAATAGCAGAGATAGATGTTTAAGCAAAGAAATACAGACAAGGTTAAGATAGGTTGGGTTCTGAAGGTAAGTAGAAGTACGTGAGGAGCAGAAAGAACAGGGTGAATAACTTTGCCTAGATCTAAATGATGCATAGTGTTGAGCAAGGGACACCTCTTACTGCCTCCAGAGGAGGGGTCCCGCTGTGTGGAGGACAGTTAAGAGCTTAACAGTGCCTGCCACCAGGAGCAGCAGTCCCCAGATGTCAACCCACTGCATGGTTTGTGGGTGTTGAGGTGGTAGGAAAGACCCAGCTCACACAGGCACTGGTTGGAGGAGCACTACTCACAGAGACGAGAGGCAGAGCAAGGTCAGCTTCAGCTGACCCATCCCCCAGGGCCAGCGGGTCTCCCCCCGCCACCAGGGGGATGGTCTGCATGCACACTTCTGTGCTTCAGGTGAAGGACTTCATTTCTTCCCACCTGTTGGGAACAGATAGAGCAGTGGGGTTGGCCAGGCCCCATATGACACACACACTTAAGCAGAACAAAGAAGTACACATCAAGCCTGGAATGGGGAAAGATATTTCCAAGCAAAGAGACATGTCCAGCTGTGAAGGCTCATTATCTCTTTGTAAGGAAATGTTCCAGGCCCAAGGCTGCTCCGTGCAAGGGGTGACAAGATGTACATGACTTCCTTTCCCAAATAGTAGAGAACCTGTGTGGCAGACAGAGTGGAGGAGATTTTCGATAAAAGGAACAACGTATGCAAAGTCATAGAAGAATGAAAGAGCAGAGCATGTCTGGGGGTCTGTATATGGTAATTATTTGTTTATTTCCCACATATAAAGTACAGAGTTACCTTAAAAATTACTTCAAGAAAAAATGTCAAGGTAGAAGGACAAGAGCCAATGTGTAAGGCATTTGGTCCTGTATAGTTAATAACATTTAGCTAAATTTTTGGTTATCCGATAGTCACTACAAATGGAGCAATGTAATAAGTTACAGTGCTGTCCATTGTCCTCCCAAGAGAAAATTGCAGTTTCTTCAGAGGAAAAAACCCTTTGCTTAAGGAAGGAGGAGGGGATGTCTCTGTTTTTTGTTTGTTTTGTTTGTTTATTGGTCTGATTACTGATTTATTGCTTCTGTCACTCAATCTGATTGGTGAGAATGTCAATTGTGTGTTCTCACTTCTTCTTACCATAGAGGGTGGGGCATGTTGTGACCCAAACTAATCACATAATTTCTTTCAGGAATTTGATTTTTGTTTTTCAGGTCATTACATTCCTTTTTTCTTTTTTTCTTCATCTTTATTGGAGTATAATTGCTTTACAATGTTGTGTTAGTTTCTGCTGTACGACAAAGCTATATGTATACATATATCCCCATATCCCCTCCCTCTTGCGTCTCCCTCCCACCCTCCCTCTTTCACCCCTCTAGGTGGTCACGAAGCTGATCTCCCTGTGCTTTCAGCAGCTTCCCACTAGCCATCCATTTTACATTTGGCAGTGTATTTATGTCAGTGCTATTCTCTCACTTCGTCCCAGATTCCCCTTCCCGCCCTGTGTCCTCAAGTCTCTTCTCTACGTCTGCATCTTTATTCCTTCCCTGCCACTAGGTTTGTCAGTACCGGTTTTTTAGATTTCATATACATATGTTAGCATACGGTATTTGTTTTTCTCTTTCCGACTTACTTCACTCTGTATGACAGACCCTAGGTCCATCCACCTCACTACAAATAACTCAGTTTCATTCTGAGTTATTTTTAGGAATTTGATTTTTAAAACGTGCAGAATATGAAATGGTTCATCAAACATGCTGATTAATTCCATGTCAGAATCAGAAAGTGGCTCTTCAAGGGTCCATGCTGTTGAGATCCCCAGACTTATCTTTCCTGAGATTTGACCACTCACCTCTTTCTTCAATTCTGTGAACTCCCCACTGTGCTTCCAAGAAGTACCCGTTTCCCCCACACACACCACCACCAAATTTCATTACCTCGAGTTAGTGTCTTCTAATTTGAACGAAATATCATGAACCTTCTGGGTCAGAAACAAATGACTTTAATACTCATGACAAAGAAGCATCATGAATATTGTTATTTGTGTCAGTTCACCTTGCCCCCAGGTCCCACAGATGCAGTGCGAAGATAACCAGGTAGATGCTGCAGACAGAGTGGGTGTATGTCACAGCTGAGGTACCCTGAGTTTAGGGAACCTGAAGCTTGTATGATAGGCAGTAAACAAACTTGCCTTTGCTCTGGAGAGAGACATTGTCTTCCAAGGCTGTTCATTATACAAACATCTCTGAAAAAATATCCAGATAGAACGTCAGTTAGGTCCTCTGCTCATATGATATGCAGAAGCATGAGAGGCCATGATGAATTATCTCTCAGTACAGTATTATTAGGACTTCAGTGTTGAAATGTTATAGATAAGTGGCTACTTACATATAAACTCACTCTATTTTAAATACTACTTGCCTTTATTCAGTATTATGCTATTTCTGCTTGGCTGATATAGTCCCTCAGATTCAATGGTGCACTCAGTGAAAATTTGAAAATTCGGCTCCAGGTGTCAACCTCCCCTTCTCTGTTCCGTTCTGCTGTTACTATTGTTGTTATCATTATTATTTTGCTCAGCCACATCGTGAACTACTACAAAAATATTGGATAAAATACAGTAAATGGAAGATGGGTCAGCGGAATATATTAAATAAGAATAAATAGCCATAATTATGATATATGCTGATAATGTTTTGTTCCAATACTAATAAATTTAAGTTACAATATCCAACTGTTCATCTATTGGAAAGTTACTTTGCCTAAGACGGTGATATTGATATAAGCAGATCTTTAAGTCACAGGACCTATTCTCAATAAATTCACATCTAGAAGGAAAGATAAGATATGTATACAAAAAGCAAAATACAATATAGTGCTAAGTGCCATTTAAAGAGATACGGATGAAGTGTATCCTTGAAGAGTTTATAGGAGAGGTTCCTTCTGATGATATCCGGAGGAAATATTTGAAAAATGTGCGGAATTTTTATGCCTCGAAGTTGAATGTGGGTGTAAGGAGAGGGAAAGGATGTCCAGTTTACAGGAAATATATGAACAATGACAAGGAAACAGTGTGTGTGTGTGGTGGAGAGCAAGTGGTCATGCTTTGCTCTAGAATAGTAAGGCTGTAAAGGCACTAGAGGACTTTGAATGTCAGATGTAGAGCCTAGGGTAGTAACAGTGGGATCAATGGAAGAGCCACGGCTGTTGAACATGAAGGGAAAAAATATGAGAATATAAAAACTCAATGAGAACTTAACAAAACTTAAGATAAAAAATTAAGCAGAATGAGTCTTCATGGCCAGTCTTTCTACACTCTCCTCTTCCACTGGGAGCTCCAAACCTGAGAAACAGAGTGGTACCCCTGCTTCAGACCCCTCCATTTGTTCTACACTCCTGATAGACTTTTGCTACTTCCCTTGGTTGGTCCATGTGAAAGAGACCTCTTGCATCATACAGCCTGCCTTTTTTGTACCAGGTACAGCACAGGTCTCTCTTACCTTCTTTCCTGTTCTTGGAACTAAATGTAGTACCAGTTCAGAAGGGGTGGCTGGCTCCACCCTTAGCTGCAGCCCAGGTTCCTGTGTTAAGTACTTTCTTTTTTATAAATTGAAGTATAGTTGATATGCAATATTATGTTAGTTTCAGGTGTACTACATAATGATTTGATAATTACATATATTATAAATTATCACCATGATAAGTCTACTTACCACCTGTCCCCATATGAAGTTATTACAATATTATTGACCATATCCCTTATGCAGTATATTATATCCCTGTGACTTATTTATTATATAACTGGAGGTTTGTACCTGTTAATCCCCTTTACCTATTTTACCCACCCCGCCCACTTCCCCTCTGTATCTGTGAGTCTGTTTTTATTTGCTTGTTTTGTTTTTTAGATTCTGCATATAAGTGAGATTATGTGGTATTTCTTTTTTTCTGCTTGACTTATTTTCTTAGCATAATACCCTTTAGATCCATCCATGTTGCTGCAAATGGCAAGATTTCTTTTTTTATGTCTGAGTAATATTCCATTGTGTATATATGTGCCACACCTTCTTTATACATTTGCCTATTGATGCACACTTCAACATGGTATAGTTGCTTCCGTATCTTAGTTATTCTAAATAATGTCACAGTGAACATAGGGCTGTATATATCCTTTTGAATTACCATTTTTGTTTTCTTTGGGTAAATACCAAGAAGTGAAATTGCTGGATCATATGGCAGTTTTATTTTCAGTTTTTTGAGGAACCTCCATACAGTTTTCCATACTGGCTGCACCAGTTTACAATCTCACCAACATGAGAGTATGCATCAGGGTTCTCTTTTCTCCACATTTTCCCCAACATTTGTTACCTTTTTAAAAAAATTTTTTTAAATCTTATTTAATTAATTTATTTATACAGCAGGTTCTTATTAGTCAGCAATTTTATACACATCAGTGTATACATGTCAATCCCAATTGCCCAATTCATCACACCATCACCACCACCGCCCCGCCGCTTTCCCCCCTTGGTGTCTATACGTTTGTTCTCTACATCTGTGTCTCAATTTCTGGCCTGCAAACCGGTTCATCTGTACCATTTTTCTAGGTTCCACATGTATGCATTAATATACGATATTTGCTTTTCTCTTTCTGACTTACTTCACTCTGTATGACAGTCTCTAGATCCATCCATGTCTCCACAAATGACCCAATTTTGTTCCTTTTTATGGCTGAATAATATTCCATTGTATATATGTACCACATCTTCTTTATCCATTCTTCTGTCGATGGGCATTTAGGTTGCTTCCATGACCTGGCTATTGTAAATAGTGCAGCAGTGAACATTGGGGTGCATGTGTCTTTTTGAATTATGGTTTCCTCTGGCTATATGCCCAGTAATGGGATTCCTGGGTCATATGGTAACTCTATTTTTAGTTTTTTAAGGAACCTCCATACTGTTCTCCATAGTGGCTGTATCAATTTACATTACCACCAACAGTGGAAGAGGGTTCCCTTTTCTCTGCACCTTCTCCAGCATTTGTTGTTTATAGATTTTCTGATGATGCCCATTCTAACTGGTGTGAGGTGATACCTCATTGTACTTTTGATTTACATTTCTCTAATAATTAGTGATGTTGAGCAGCTTTTCATGTGCTTCTTGGCCATCTGTATGTCTTCCTTGGAGAAATGTCTATTTAGGGCTTCTGCCCATTTTTGCATTGGTTTTTTTTTTTTAATATTGAGCTGCATGAGCTGTTTATGTATGTTGGAGATTAATCCTTTGTCCATTGATTTGTTTGCAAATATTTTCTCCAATTCGGAGGGTTGTCTTTTCGTCTTGTTTATGGCTTCCTTTGCTGTGCAAAAGCTTTGAAGTTTCATTAGGTCCCATTTGTTTATTTTTGTTTTTATTTCCATTACTCTAGGAGGTGGATCAAAAAAGATCTTGCTGTGATTTATGTCAAAGAGTGTTCTTCCTATGTTTTCCTCCAAGAGTTTTATAGTGTCCGGTCTTACATTTAGGTCTCTAATCCATTTTGAGTTTATTTTTGTGTATGGTGTTAGGGAGTGTTCTAATTTCATTCTTTTACATGTAGCTCTTCAGTTTTCCCAGCACCACTTATTGAAGAGACTGTCTTTTCTCCATTGTATATCCTTGCCTCCTTTGTCATAGATTAGTTGACCATAGGTGCGTGGGTTCGTCTCTGGGCTTTCTATCTTGTTCCATTAATCTGTGTTTCTGCAAGTACCATATTGTCTTGATTACTATAGCTTTGTAGTATCATCTGAAGTCAGGGAGTCTGATTCTTCCAGCTCTGTTTTTTTCCCTCAAGACTGCTTTGGCTATTTGGGGTCTTTTATGTCTCCATACAAATTTTAAGATTTTTTGTTCTAGTTCCGTAAAAAATACCATTGGTAATTTGATAGGGATTGCATTGAATCTGTAGATTGCTTTGGGTAATATAGTCATTTTCACAATATCGATTCTTCCAATCCAAGAACATGGTATATCTCTCCGTCTGTTGGTATCATCTTTAATTTCATTCATCAGTGTCTTACAGTTTCCTGCATACAGGTCTTTTGTCTCCCTAGGTAGGTTTAATCCTAGGTATTTTATTCTTTTTGTTGCAATGGTAAATGGGAGTGTTTCCTTAATTTCTCTTTCTGACTTTTCATCATTAGTGTATAGGAACACGAGATTTCTGTGCATTACTTTTGTATCCTGCAACTTTACCCAGTTCGTTGATTAGCTGTAGTAGTTTTCTGGTAGCATCTTTAGGATTCTCTATGTATAGTATCGTGTCATCTGTAAACAGTGACAGTTTTACTTCTTCTTTTCCAATTTGTATTCCTTTTATTTATTTTTCTTCTCTGATTGCTATGGCTAGGACTTCCAAAACTATGTTGAATAATAGTGGTGAGAGTGGACATCCTTGTCATGTTCCTGATCTTAGAGGAAATGCTTTCACTTTTTCACCATTGAGAATGTTTGCTGTGGGTTTGCCGTATATGGCCTTTATTATGTTGAGATAGGTTCCCTGTGTGCCTGCTTTCTGGAGAGTTTTTATCATAAATTGGTCTTGAATTTTTTCAAAAGCTTTTTCTGCATGTATTGAGATGATCATATGGTTTTTATTCTTCAGTTTGTTAATACGGTGTATCACATTGATTGATTTGCGTATATTGAAGAATCCTTGCATCCCTGGGATAAATCCCACTTGATCATGGTGTATGATCCATTTAATGTGTTGTTGGATTCTGTTTGCTAGTATTTTGTTGAGGATTTTTGAATCTATATTTATCAGTAATATTGGTCTGTAATTTTTTTTTTTATGGTATCTTTGTCTGGTTTTGGTATCAGGGTGATGGTGGCCTCACAGAATGAGTGTGGGAGTGTCCCTTCCTCCGCATTTTTTTGGAAGAGTGAGAAGGATGGGTAGCTGTTCTCTTAATGTTTGATAGAATTCACCTGTGTAGTCATCTGGTCCTGGACTTTTGTTTATTGGAAGATTTTTAATCACAGTTTCAATTTCATTACTTGTGATTGGTCTGTTCATATTTTCTATTTCTTCCTGGTTCAGGCTTGGAAGGTTATACCTTTGTAAGAATTTGTCCATTTCTTTCAGGTTGCCCATTTTATTGGCATAGAGTTGCTTGTAGTAGTCTCTTAGGGTTCCCTGTATTTCTGCGGTGTCTGTTGTAACTTCTCCTTTTCCATTTCTAATTTTATTGATTTGAGTCCTCTCCCTCTTTTTCTTGATGAGTCTGGCTAATGGTTCATCAATTTTGCTTATCGTCTCAAAGAACCAGCTTTTAATTTTATTGATCTTTGCTATTGTTGTTTTTTGTTTCTATTTCATTTATTTCTGCTCTGATCTTTATGATTTCTTTCTTTCTGCCAACTTTGGGGTTTTTTTGTTCTTGTTTCTCTAGTTCCTTTAAGTGTAAGGTTAGATTGTTTATTTGAGATTTTTCTTCTTTCTTGAGGTAGGCTTGTATAGCTATAAACTTCCCTCTTGGAACTGCTTCTGCTGCATCCCATAGGTTTTGGATCATCGTGTTTTCGTTGTCATTTGTCTCTAGGTAGTTTTTGATTTCCTCTTTGATTTCTTCAGTGATCTCTTGGTTATTTAGTAACATATTGTTTAGCCTCCATGTGTTTGTGTGTTTTACATTTTTTTCCGAGTAATTCGTTTCTAATCTCATTGTGTTGTGGTCAGAAAAGATGCTTGATATGATTTCAATTTTCTTAAATTTACTGAGGCTTGATTTGTGACCCAAGAGATGATCTATCCTGGATAATGTTCCATGCACACTTGAGAAGAAAGTGTAATCTGCTCTTTTTGGTTGGAATGTCCTATAAATATCCATTAAATCTATGTGGTCTGTTGTGTCATTTAAAGCTTCTGTTTACTTATTTATTTTCATTTTGGATGATGTGTCTATTGGGGTGAGGTCTTAAAGTCCCCCACTATTATTGTGTTATTGTCGATTTCCTCTTTTATAGCTGTTCGCAGTTGCCTTATGTATTGAGGTGCTCCTATGTTGGTGCATATGTATTTATAATTGTTACATCTTCTTCTTGGATTGATCCCTTGATCAGTATGTAGTGTCCTTCCTTGTCCCTTGTAACGTTCTTTATTTTAAAGTCTATTTTATCTGATATGAGTAGTGCTACTCCAGCATCGTTTTGATTTCCATTTGCATGGAATATCTTTTTCCATACCCTCACTTTCAGTCTGTATGTGTCCTTATGAAGTGGGTGTCTTGTAGACAGCATATATATGGGTCTTGTTTTTGTATCCATGCAGCTAGCCTGTGTCTTTTGGTTGGAGCATTTAATCCCTTCACGTTTAAGGCAATTATCAATATGTATGTTCCTATGACCATTTTCTTAATTGTTTTGGGGTTTTTTTTGTAGTTTTTTTGTAGTTCCTTTTCTTGTGTTTCCCAGTTAGAGAAGTTCCTTCAGCATTTGTTGTAGAGCTGGTTTGGTGGTGCTCAATTCTCCTAGCTTTGCTTGCCTGTAAACTTTTGATTTCTCCACTGAATCTGAATGAGATCATTGCCAGATAGAGTAATCATGGTTCTAGGTTCTTCCCTGTCATCACTTTAAGTATATCATGCCACTCCCTTCTGGTTTGTAGAGTTTCTGCTGAGAAGTTACCTGTTAACCTTATGGGAGTTCCCTTGTATGTTATTTGTCGTTTTTCCCTTGTTGCTTTCAATAATTTTTCTGTGTCTTCAATTTTTGTCAGTTTGATTACTGTGTGTCTCGGCATGTTCCTCCTTGGGTTTCTCCTGTATGGGACCCGCTGCACTTCCTGGACTTGGGTGGCTATTTCCTTTCCCATGTTAGGGAAGTTTTCTACTATAATCTCTTCAAATATTTTCTCTGGTCCTTTCTCTCTCTCTTCTCCTTCTCGGATACCTATAATGCGAATGTTTTTGCATTTAATGTTGTCCCAGAGGTCTCTTAGGCTGTCTTCATTTCTTTTCATTCTTTTTTCTTTATTCTGTTCCACAGCAGTGAATTCCACCATTCTGTCTTCCAGGTCACTTATCCGTTCTTCTGCCTCAGTTATTCTGCTATTGATTCCTTCTAGTGTAGTTTTCATTTCAGTTATTGTATTGTTTCTCTCTGCTTGTTTGTTCTTTAATTCTTCTAGTTCTTTGTTAAACATTTCTTGCATCCTCTTGATCTTTGCCTCTGTTCTTTTTCCGAGGTCTTGGATCATCTTCACTATCATTATTCTGAATTCTTTTTGTGGAAGGTTGCCAGTCTCCACTTCGTTTAATTGTTTTTCTGGGGTTTTAACTTGTTCCTTCATCTGGTACATGGCCCTCTGCCTTTTCATCTTGTCTGTCTTTCAGTGAATGTGGCTTTTGTTCCACAGGTTGCAGGATTGTAGTTCTTCTTGCTTCTGCTGTCTGCCCTCTGGTGGATGAGGCTATCTGAGAGGCTTGTGCAAGTTTCCTGATGGGAGGGACTGGTGGTGGGTAGAGCTGACTGTTGCTCTGGTGGGCAGAGCTCAGTAAAACTTTAATCTGCTTGACTGCTGATGGGTGGGGCTGGGTTCCCTCCCTGTTGGTTGGCCAGAGGCAACCCAACACTGGAGACTACCTGGGCTCTTTGATGGGGCTAATGGCAGACTCTGGGAGGGCTCAGGCTAAGGAGTACTTCCCAGAACTTCTGCTGCCAGTGTCCTTGTCCCCACGGTGAGCCGCAGCCATCCCTCGCCTCTGCAGGAGATCCTCCAACAGTAGCAGGTGTGTCTGGTTCAGTCTCTCCTGGGGTCACTGCTCCTTCCCCTGCGTCCTGTTGCGAACACTACTTTGTGTATGCCCTCCAAGAGTGGAGTCTCTGTTTCCCCCAGTCCTGTCGAAGTCCTGCAGTCAAATCCCACTAGCCTTCAAAGTTTGATTCTCTAGGAATTCCTCCTCCCATTACTGGGCCCCTAGGTTGGGAAGCCTGACGTGGGGCTCAGAGCTTCAGTCCAGTGGGTGGACTTCTGTGGTATAAGTGTTCTCCAGTCTGTGAGTCAGCCGCCCAGCAGTTATGGGATTTGGTTTTATTGTGATTGCGCCCCTCCTACCGTCTCATTGTGGCTTCTCCTTTGTCTTTGGATGTGGGGTATCTTTTTTGGTTAGTTCCATTGTCTTCCTGTTGATGATTGTCCAGCAGGTAGTTGTGATTCTGGTGTTCTCATAAGAGGGAGTGAGAGCGTGTCCTTCTACTCCACCATCTTGGTTCAGGGCCCTATTTGTTACCTTTTTGTTGATGGCCATTCTGGCAGGTCTGAGAGGGTACCTCACTGTGGTTTTGATTTGCATTGCTGTGATGGTGAGTGATATTGAGCATCTTTTCATTGTCTGTTGGCCATCTGTATGTCTTCTTTGAAAAATAACTGTTTGGGATCTCTGCTCATTATTTAATTGGGTTGTTTGTTTTTTTAGAAGTTGAGTTGCATAAGTTCTTTGTATATTTGGAGATGTATTTTAGAGATGTATTTTATTTTTTTAATTTAATTTTCACTGGAGTATTGTTGATTTACAATGTTGTATTAGTTTCTACTGTACAGCAAAGTGAATCAGTTATACATATATCCACTGTTTTTTAGATTCTTTTCCCATATAGGTCATTACAGAGTATTGAGTAGAGTTCCCTGTGCTATACAGTAGGTCCTTATTAGTTATCTATGTTATATATAGTAGTGTATATGTTATATATAGTAGTGTAGTAGTATATGTCAATCCCAATCTCCCAATTTATCCCTCCCCCATTTTTCTCCGTTAGTAACCATAAGTTTGTTTTCTACATCTGTGACTCTCTTTCTGTTTTGTTGACAAGTTCATTTGTAGCCTTTTTTTAGATTCCACATATAAGCGATATCACACGATATTTGTCTTTCTCTGTCTGACTTACTTCACTTAGTATGATAATCTCTAGGTCCATCCATGTTGCTGCAAATGGCATTATTTAGTTCTTTTTTATGGCTGAGTAACATTCCATTGTATACATGTACCACATCTTGTTTTTGCTTTTGTTTCCCCTGCCTGAGGAGACGGGCCTGCTGGTGAGTGGCACTTGGTCCCTGCACTAATAGGCTAGAAGGAGGACTGCAAAATAGTGCTCTTGTGTCCTCTTGGTCCAGTGTCCTCCTGGTAGAATGAGCTCCCCAAAATGGCTGCCGCCAGTGTTTATATTCCCTGGGGAAGTCCCAGTTGCCTCCTACCTTTCCAGGAGGCTCTTCAGGATCAGCAAGTGGGTCTGACCCAGGCTCCTCTCAAATTATTGCCTCTGTGCTGGGATTCTGAGTATGTGATTTTGCACCCCACCTTTAACAGCAAAGCGTCTATTTCCTACACTCTTCCACCCCTCCAGAAAGCAAGCCGTACTGACCTTCAAAGCCAACATTCTGGGGACTGTATTCTTGGTGCAGGATCTCCGGGCTGGGGAGTCTAATGTGGGGCTCAGAGCCGTTGCTTCTTGGGGAGGACCTCTATAATTGTGTTTATCATCCCATTTGTGGGCTGCCTACTGGGGGTGTGGGTCTTGACTATACTATACTGTGTCCTCCTGATGGTCTCATTGTGGCTTCTTCTTTATATTTTTAGTCGTGGAAAGTCTTTTCTGCTAGTTTTCAGGTTGTTTTCATAGAGATTTGCTCTATAAATAGTTGCAATTTTGGTGTGCCCATGGGAGGAGGTGAGCTCAGGGTCTTCCTACTTCACCATCCTGGCCACACCTCTCATACTAACTTTCATATAAAAATTATCTTGGGGGATACATATATTGACCTATAAACTGCTGTTTGATTATTGTTATATGGATATATTATGATATGATAGAGGTATAGAACAACACATACTTGATATATGGAAAGATTTATTTTCTTTATCAGCATCATAAGCTAAACATGGCAAATCTGATCCAGCTAAATGAAGGGCAGTTATCAAGCAAAGAAACAATCGCAATTTTTGTTTAATATAAAGCTTGCTCCCCAATAATAAAATTGTTTCACCTACTTTATTTGTAAATCACAGGCAGAGTAGAGGAATATGATTTATGCATATGATCTCTCACTTCTGAGGATCAATGGAAAGAAAAGGGACATATTCATTCAGATACTAAACACATTTTGTTTCCTCACAGGTATAAAATTCTGGCTAAGAACTGCAAAGCCTTTAATAATGACTCCCAAAGATGACTCCTATATAACAAATATCTAGGATCCTTGGAATTTCAGTAAGAGTCTAATAAGAAGTGAAATCATGAACTTTGGACCTTTATGATGTATAGAGATATCTAGACTTTAAGTGTACAGCCTTTGGGGAAGAGTATTATAGGATTGAAGCTGTCAGAAGAGATCAAGCACTGCCTGATGAACATAAAAAGCTCTGCTAAAGCTTACACAGATTAAGTATCTAGGAACAGTATACTCTTCCATAATAACTTGAGCCAAAAATAGTTAGCAGAAGTAGATAATATAATGAAGTTAAATGTAAAGTAAAATTGGCTTATAGCAACTAGACCTTTTTCATATCACCAAGTATTTTTTGAGTAGCTGCTTGAATAAGGTACATGGGTTGCAAATAATGAAATTGCACTCTTCCCTTCTCTAGGTGATGGGACAATCCAGTTAGGCTTCTAACATCCTGCAGTATATCAAGAAAAATAATAAAGGCCCATACTAAAGGTCAGAAGAAAACAATCCTATAACTTGTTGAGGGGGCAAACCAAAAATCAGACTCTGGCATTTATACCTACTTTTCTCAGTGTAGTATCCTTTTCTGTTCTCTGGAAAGAAAAACACCACCAATTTCTGAGGAACTCATACTTCTCCACACATTAGGTTGAAGGTGGGGCTGGTATTCAGTGATTTCTCCCTTTCTCATCACCCTCAAAATCATAGGAGAGTGAATTTAACCCAGTTTTTTTATCTAATCAGTGACTGAGCTAGTTAGAATCCTTTCTGAGCCAGGTAGAGTCTTCCTGGGATTTTATATGTAAAAGTTGGGTGAAAGAAATGTCTCTTCCTCTGAGTCATAATCTAGGATGATATAATGTTGGAGTTACTTCTGGGCATACACCACCCATCTGTTCTCATGTTGGAAGCCATCTGAAGTAGGAGAAAATAGTCAGAACCCAGAAAGCAGCCAGGATGAGAGAGTGAAAGATCAGAGAGCATCATTTAAGTCCTTGGACTCATGTTGTCCTTCCTGCTTATATTATACCTCTCCCACTCCCTCTCCTTTTTTTCATGAACTAGTTTGGGTTGAGTCCTGACTAACATATAGGCAGTGATCTATTAATTGTTTAATTGCAATTTTGATGAGTAATGCAGAAGTTAAAAGTGATAGCATACAATGATTTGATATTGTGCACGATCCTATATAAGCTAGATGCAAGTTTCCCCAAAAAAGAAAATGTTTGAGAGGGGGATTTTTTAAATGCTTCATTATATAAATGGGTAAAGTTATGGACAACAGTGTATCTCCTGTTGTCAAACAGCAAGTCAATAGAAGACCTGAAATCCAAATCTGCTTGTAGTTCAATAACCTTTTTCCTGCATTGCTGTGCCAGTGATGAATTTCAACACTGTCTAAGAAACTGTATTGGAATTGCAGCCTTCAGTTATGTCTAGACCAAATTATAACAGTAAATTCAATATTTAGATTACTGAAGGGCAGAAACAGATAAAGTCTTCTTTAGTGGACCTGTCTCTTAAATATAGGTCAACAGGAAAGTAAAGGAAAAGTGGTTTTATGGAAAGAATACCTGGGATTTAAATATTTGTTAGTTGCAAAAAAAAAAAATGACATGCACTTTTTCTGATGTTCAGTTCATCATTAGTCTTATTGTTTCTATTAAAAGCTGTGATGACAAATAGACAATATTATCCATAGAATGTTCTGCCAGTTTTGGGATGCTGAACCTCAGTGTCATTCTGTCAGTCAAATTAAGGGAGAGGGGGGGTCCCTTAATAAGAATGAGCCAGTATAATGTACTTATTAAAGTAATTTGAAAACTCACAGTTTGATTCTCTGGAGATAGCTGGTTGAAAACTTGAGAGATGTAACATAAAAACAGATCATAGACAGTGATTAAAATACTTGCACAGCAAACACTAAAAATGTTATGAAACAGATTTTAATCACCACGGAGTGGTGCTCAGTTAGAAATAGATTTTTATCAAGTAGTCAAATACCTCCTAATATAATTGGGGATAATGAACAGTACCTCAATATTCTTTGTCAAATTGATTATTGAAATAATAGACTTAGGAATCAGCTGGGAAAGAGCATGACTTTCTCTTAATACCATCATGGCCTTTTCTTCTAAATGAATGGTCACCAGCCTCTCCTACCCCAGCCCTAACATAGGCCGGAATAAACTGCCCAAGTGTGACATGAGCAAGGATGGCAGGCATAGGCAGCTGGAGTAAGAACATTGGTGCTGAATCCAGAATTTCCACCCCCACTGTCACCAGTGCCTCGTGGGCTATATCCACATAGAAGAGAACAGAACATGCACAGGGAAGAAACTTCTTTATTCTCTCTGCATTAGGTAAGAGGCAAATAGATACGAATTATGTTTTTTTTAAAAAAGCCTTAAATAAAAGGAGTTTGGATGGAATATAGGAGAGAGAGAGGCATGTTGGGAGAGGTTTAGTAGCTGAAAGGAATTTTACCCATTGGAAACATGGAATTCATTCTTGATGCCTGTCTGATTATCTCCTACATTTAATTCATAATTAAGTCCTA
>NW_021703767.1:56432916-56550078 GCF_005190385.1 Monodon monoceros
TACGTCCTGAGGAAAAGGGGCCGGATCGTGGCTCAAACCCTCCGAAACTGTGGGGCATGATGGGCTGCAAGGGTGAAAGGAAAATATTTTCCAACATACTGAGTTATGAGAAAATAAAACGGTGGCTAATTTGTGGTTATTTATTTACTGCATTTAATGGGTGGATCAACATGGACAATGTTTTCAGTATTAGATCTCATCATGCTAGGGAATAAAAGAAAACAGCTAACTGATCTCTTGACATTGGTTCAAAGTCACCAAGGATGGTTTAGGAATTTTGGCATTTTAACAGCCTAAGAAAGGCACCTTCTCTCTTTGTTGTTATTTATTTATTTATTGGCCATTCCACGTGGCTTGCAGGATCTTAGTTCCCCGACCAGGGATTGAACCCTGGGCCCTCAGCAGAAATAGTGCAGGGTCCTAATCACTGGACCACCAGGGAATCCCCTATTTTCTCTTAAACTTCTTAAATCTGTTTATTTCTTTTAAATACATCTGCAATCACCTGATCTATTCCACCAGGCCACCATCTGTCTTGCCTGGACAGCTACTGAAGCCTCTTGACTCTTTTCCCTGTTTCCACTCCTGTTGCCCTACAATCAGTGGTATGTGTTACAGCTGCCTTGTTCAGGCTCTCAAGAGCCAGTCCTGTACATCACTTTCCAATTCCACCTTTAGTGATACATTGGCAGCTTGAAATTGACCATAGTGGGAATATTTACACAAAGAAATTGGAATATGCTATAAATCAGGACTTTATTTATTATTTTTTATGTTTTTGGCTGCATTGGGTCTTCATTGCTGCGTGCGGGCTTTCTCTAGTTGTGGCGAGCGGGGGCTACTCTTCGTTGTGGTGTGTGTGCTTCTCATTGTGGTGGCTTCTCTTGGTGTAGAGCATGGGCTCTAGGCACGCAGGCTTCAATAGTTGCAGCACGTGTGCTCAGTAGTTGCAGCACGCGGGCTCTGGAGGGTGCAGGCTTCAGTAGTTGTGATGTGTAGGCTCAGTAGTTGTGGTGCACGTGCTCAGTAGTTGTGGCTCGTGGGCTCTAGAGTGCAGGCTCAGTAGTTGTGGTACGTGGGCTTAGTTGCTCCGTGGCATGTGGGATCTTCCTGGATCAGGGCTCAAACCCGTGTCCCCTCCATTGGCAGGCGGATTCTTAACCCCTGTGTCACCAGGGAAGTCCAGGACTTTTAAATATATATTTTCCAGCCAGCTAGTTGAAACATTTACTGGCACATCGCTGCCTACAATTAGGCATATTCTCCTATATAGCTGCAAAATGTTATTTATAGCTGCAAAATGTTATTTTAAAAACATAAATTATATCACGTCTGTCATCCTCCTGCTTTAAAGTCTGTAGTGACATCCTATAAAATCCAAATTACTTTCTGGATTCTCTAGACCGTAAGATATTCTGACCTCAGCCTAACCTGTACCCCTGTTTTCTTCAATAACCCATCTCACTACAGTCCAGCAACCCTTGTCTGCTTTCTGTCCCTCCAACATACCAAGTCCATGGTCTTTGCATGGTAGGGATGCTCTTCTCCTGGATCTTTGCATAACTGAATCATTCTCATTCAGGTCTCAGGATAAAACTTACCTCCTCAGAGAGGTCTTCCATGACCATCCAATCTTCATATTATATTGTCTTCTTTTCTTCATAATACTTATATGAAATGTTACGTATTTCTTTTCTATCTCCCCTATTATATAAACAAGGGTCATGCTTTTTAGGTCCTTTGCTGTATTCCCAGTGCCTAAAAAATGCCTGGTTCAGAGTAGCAATTCAGCACATTTATTGAATTCATTCTTAATTGGATGGATGTATGTAATTCACAACTGCACAGCATAGTGTCTGACATAACTATTTATTTGAATGAATGAGTGAATCATTAAATATATTAAGAACTAATGATTGAAGTCTTATTTGAATCTCATCCCATTCTCTACTTATATATCTATCAAACCCTAAAGAGGAGAAACCATGCCCAGTGATAATAGTGAGACACTTATGCTCTGAAGCTCAGGAAATACCTCTCAATTTCCTGGAGGAAAATCTAAAGATAGCCCCAGAGCTTTAATCTCATGTTATTGATTCTGCAGACTTGTAAGTTGTAGAGGCTGAAATGATCTATGCCTGAAGTTTAGATTGTTTTGTTCCCTAAAACATTATTTTTTAAGAACTCTCTTTTAATTTTGATTTAAGAAATGAGATCTCAAAAAAAACCCCTTTTTACAGAGTATTTATTTATTATAAGCATTTAGAATCTCTATAAGATTTCCTGACATTCATGCCGTTTTGACTGCTTCTAATGAGTTTGACAAAAACTAAAAATGAGAATCACAGTAAATTTTGAAATATATATGCACGATCCTATAAGCCATCCAGATATACAGAGGTTACACCAGCAATCTGGCTGTCTCCCACCACCCTAAGGTGCATCCCGTATGTTGGCCCCTTTTGAGCCTGGAGTGCTCACCCTCTCATGCACTACTTACTCACTGTCCCTCTGTTAGGAGGGTGCCCTTCTGACCTGCAGCTTTAGCTGGACTCACTCTCCACTACCACCTGCCACCTTCACATTGAAGAAAGTAAACTCCACACCCTCAGGGTACTTGCTACTCCTGTTTCTCAGAGACCAAGAATGGTGCCACTTCACTTCACTAATTTTAATATGAAAGCCTTTGGCATTGAAACCTCTGGAGGTTACCACAGAGTTGGTCATAGTTACTAATACCATTTTCATTATTTAGAAATCACAAAATAGAAGAGGAAACATCTTCTTTGGAACAGATGGGCATTTTAGTATTTAGTTTAAAGGTCTGCAGAAAGTACTAAAATTTTGCAGGCTCTTCTGAAATTTTTCCAGTGATATAGATCAACTTTTGTAATTGGGATAGAGACCAGAGTTAGCAAGACATTGGCATATAAGGCATCTTTCATTGTATACCTGATCACTTATTTCCCCCCAGTCCTATGCCTTTGAAATGAAAGTCATGACAGAAGACGTCAACTTCTTAATCTCTAAAAGTTGGTACTCAATACTAAGTGCTCATGCATACAGACATTGCCTATGAGGGAATCTAGAATATCGGTTTCAAGATTTTTGAAGTTCAGTTATCTGTGATACTCTTTTCCTGTATTTCTGTGATTAAAGGTAGCAGTAATAGTAAGTGCTTAGATAGTATTTACTATAATGCCAGTCCATTGTTTTAAGTGATTTGCATGGATTTATTTTATCCTCCAAATAACTCTATGAGGTAGGTACTATTATTGTTCGTATTTGCAAGTGGGAAACCCAAGAACCGCAGAATTTAAGTAGCTTGCCCCAAGTCACACAGTTAGGAGATGGGGTAGTTGGAATTTGAACCTTGACAGTAGGGATTCAGAGCCACTGCTCCCCTGCTAATCTCTATACAATCTTGCCTCTTAAAAATTGTCCATGGTGCCTAGTGAAAAATAGAGCAGAAAATTGCGGACTCTTATACTTCTGCACTTTTGCAACCTGGATATAAGGGAGGTTGCTTGTACTCTTAGGAATCAAGAATACAGTGGAAAAAGCATTTGACTGAGAATTGACTGAGACCAGGATTCTACTCTTGATGTTTTTACTAACTTACCTTCTGACCTGTATAATCAGCGAGTAAGCAAGTAATCTGTGAAGCGATACGCTTGGACTAGAGCTGCAGTGTTCAAACTCTGTTCCTATCCACTTTTGGGATTCTGCAGAGGGGTAGCTGGGCTGGCTTTGGGGTAAGGGAGTGCCAAGGATTCAGAGTTCCTTCTTGGCACTGAGAAGTGTTTCTTCCTTTTGCCTTCTGCCATGTTTTACTTTGTTGAATTGGTTCAAAATAGGTCTTGAAGAAGGCAGGATTCAACTCTGAGGCCACTTCCTTGCTATCCCTTCTAGCAGTCTTGCCTTACTTTCCTGTGTCTGTTATTTAATCTGATGATTTTATCACCGTCCAGAGAGAGTTAAGAGTGGCTTCAAAATAACATGCCTTTCTATTGGCTTTTGGAGGGAGGCACTGTTCTTATTTTCTTTGACTCTAATGATGAAATTTTAAGCCACATGGCATGGGAAGGTATTTTCAAAGCAGGCAAGAAGTGCCTTCCAAATTATAGCACATAAATGGCCAGTCATATTCAGTCTGTGCATGTTCCAATTGTGTGTGCATACACACAATGCTAGTAATACTTTTCAACTAAGTATTGCTACTTATTACTCATATTAAGAGGGATGCATGCGCGTGCACGCACGCACACACACACACTTTTTTGTTCCTACCAGCTCATGGTGATCCCACCTTCCTCTTTCCATAATACTCAGCAGGTGGACCCACCCTAACTAGGTTCAGGTACGAAGCACTTGGATATCTGCTCTAGGCTCTAACAAAAGGCAAATCAGTTATACAACAAATATGTATTCCGTACTCTAGTATTCAGACCCCTTGGGAGTTTACAAAGAAACTCAAGACACCTATTTCTCTAGGATCTTAAACCACATGAATAATTAGAAGACAGCATATAATTAAAGGTTAAAATGTCTGACACAGGCTGTTAAGTGTAGTGGGAATCTCAGAGAAGAGGAAGAGAAATGAGAGCTAGTAAAGTCAAGTAAGACTTTAGGGGAGGTGAAACTTGAGCTAGATCTTTAAGGGTAGGTATCATTTTAGTTGGCAGAAAGAAGGTGAGGCGGAAGTTCCTGTACTGGATCTGTCTATTATAGTAACTTTAATGACTTGATGTACACCACAGGGAATATAATTTGAGAGGCAAACAGAAAGTTCTCTGTCTTATGACATATGAAAAGATCCTACTCTTAGATATAATGTAATGTTTGTCCTCTAAAATATAAATATTTGGGGCAGCTTAAATACATCAGGACGGGTTACTTTTCTTTTATACCTTAGCTAAATACAGTTAGGATAATTTCTTTCCACTGAATACTTAACTGTAGCATAACAAGGACTTGATATCCCATGTCTTAGTGTCTCCTATATAGAGGCCTATCAAGAGATTTGTTTTTATGTTCCAAGACTCAGTGATCAGAAACAATTGGTTTTCCAAGATGAGCTGTTTTTGTCTCCTTATGAGAAAGAAGAAACATATGATTAGTTTGGTAGTGGTGGAAACTTTAGCTTGCATTTCTCCCTTCTAACTTTCCCATAAGTTTTGGCCTGCTATGTATATCAGACTCCTCTTACCCATTTCCAGGTTCACCATCTTATGGTATATAAAGTTGAAGGGAAAATTAGTCTCATTATTCCTCTGAGTCATCCAGGCATTAGTTGTTCTCACCATCATGCTCTCCTCAGGATCAGGTTTGACACACCCTTCCCATGGCAAAGAGTGCTGGTTGTCCCCTGTTTGTTTCCTCTCCTTCCTCAGTATTAGAACCTTTGGTTTTTAGCTATGTAGATGTCTACGTAGCTATACCACTCTCCCAGTATAATAAAGGCCACTCTCCCAGACTTCCTTGCTGCAGGTATATCCATGTGATTAAATCCTAGACAGTGGGCTGTAAGCAGAAGTAGTGTGTGCAATTTACAGGAAGTATTCCTAAAGGAAGCAGGCATGCCCTTCTTTGTTGCTTCATTCTTGTTAGAATATAGTTGTATAATCAGGGATTTTAGCAGCCATCAGGGACAGTGGGATGACCCTGGGAATGTGGGTCACCTATGGAGAGCAGTAAGAAAATATAGTACCTCTCTCAAAAGGTGGATATAAAGAATAATGAAAAGAATGCATTTTTAAAATTTTAAATTATACATGTTTATTTCAGTTCAAATTTTCACAGATTAAAAGACAGCATGTCATTAGAGTCAATCTGCAGCAATTATTTCTCATGAAAAAAAAAAAGACAACAAGGGCTTCCCTGGTGGCGCAGTGGTTGAGAGTCCGCCTGCCGATGCAGGGGACACGGGTTCTTGCCCCGGTCCGGGAAGATCCCACATGCCGCAGAGCGGCTGGGCCCGTGAGCCATGGCCGCTGAGGCTGCGCGTCTGGAGTCTGTGCTCCGCAACGGGAGAGGCCACAACAGTGAGAGGCCCGCGTACCGCAAAAAAAAAAAAAAAAAAGACAACAATCATTCAGATTTCAGAGGTGAACGAAACCTCTTCCTGCAAAAACAAAGCACATGGAGATATTCCCACCAATCCGGAAACAGCATCTCGATGCTGAGTTGAATCAAGACATGACACCTGATGTCATGCCCGAAGTAGGGTAAGGCTTGAGGCTGCAGGCAGCAAATGTTCTGGTAAAGGCGAGATGCAGGTTCTGCTCATGCAGCCCTCCACAGACACACCACGACGAGTCAATGGTTCCCTACCCTCCAGTGTGGCAACGATGGACACAGGGTGCTCTCGTTATAAGTGAATGAATTCAGGTTTGGGAAACTCTTTACAAAAATGACAAGGTTCAAAATAAGTTTGTTTAGGCAGTGTTTGTCACATTCAAAATTGCTCAATAAACATATGTTGACTTCAGTTTAGATTGAATTCTGACTTCTGTGGAAGGGCCATGTGTTTGTGTGTGTGTGTTTTCCAGCACTTACCTGTTGGGTATCAGAATAATGTAAATCAGGCTTGCACTCAAAAGGAGCCAGACGTGGAAAGACCACATCCACTGCACCATGCCAGTGTTGGTTCCAGGACATTTAACTAGATTGGCTAGCTCAGATTCGGAGAAATGTGCTGCAGAGGAATCGAGGTGGATCTGGAGAGAGAACAACCTCTGAGACTGGAAGAGCTAAGTTAAGCTTCAAGTAATAAAGACTCAAAATAATACAGAGCTTAAAAAAAGACAGCCATTTGTTTCTCTTTCATCCGAGGATTGGTGTAGCCACTTTTAAAAACCTGATGAAGTTTTTGGACAGGCCACTTTTTCCTGTCTCTGGGGAAATTGCAGTAGGGGTATCATTCTTGCAATTAAGTACATTTTTTGGGGGGGTCTGATTATTTTTTTTCTACTTCTAAAAACATACTTTCATAAGCCTCCGTAAATCGTTGGTGGACTAAGGTGGGAGGATAACAATAAAAATGGAATTAGAACTGAGGAACTGTAAGATTTAATGGGGAGAGAGGGCAGGAAAAAGCCTCTCTAAAAGCTGAAGTCGTAACGCCTGATCACTGAGACTGGCTGGAGTGCCCTGAGGAAGCATGAGGGCACTGGCCTAGGTGTTGTCAGGAGGCCTGAGACATGAAGGGGACCAGGACCCTCCATAAGCTCTGCCTGTCTCCCTATCACTTCTCTGGATTGGGCTGTTGATGGCTGTTAGATTTTTTTATTTGTTTGTTTTTTTGTATTAATGAGAATTTCCTTAGTACAATATCTGTGAGAGATTTTCAACACTTACTGAGTGCCAGCATGGTACACATGTGCAGATATGTTCCAAAGGAAAGAAAAGGTTTTCCTAATCCTCTATTGTGAAGGTCAGTTCATTTGTTTAGACTTAAGGAAAAATAGTGACGCATCCTTTAACAAGCTTTCTCTTCAGAATCAATGTGCAGTGTGCGAGTTCTAGTGAGCATTTAAGGACTAAGAAAAATAGTAAAAATAGGAAGAGAAAGCATAAACATGAAGCAGGTTCATTAGCTAATAGAAATCATTGTGTTTACTTAGTCCCTTATGGAGAATAAGACAGGCCAACCCTATTCTTCTATGCTCAGCAAAGTACTGAGAATCTAATGTGTGTTTCCCAATTTTACTCTGTAAAATAAAATGGAAACTAAGGATGGTCTGAAAGTGAAAAGAACTTGTGGGTGGAGATAGAGGAGGAATCTGCAACCCCCAATGACGTGGCTTAGCGAAGGCAGCTTAGTTCAAGTCCCTGCTTTTCACATATATTGAAGACTCTTCTTTTTAATATCCATTGGCCTCCTTTGTATTAGGTAAGAGTATCAGAAACCAACTTAAGCTAGATTAAGAAAAAAAGGAGGTTTATTCTAAGAAAGCCAGGGCCATTAAGGACAGGGATGAAGCTGGGCTTCAGGAAACACTGGGAAGCAGGAAAGGCAAGGCATCAGGATCAGTGCAGAGCCTGCTTCTCTTCTTGACCTGACCACTCCTGTCTGTGCTCGTGCTCTGGTCTCCCCTTCTCCATCACATGGCAGAATAGGCCACCCCAGTGGCTCCTATGTTTCTGTGTCACACTTCTTGCACTTGTGGGTGGCTGCTTCATTGACTGAATTAGGAATCTGGGAGAGAAGTTAAGCAGCTTGAAACAAGGTCCACCTTTGGTCCAAACAGCTATGGGCAGAGGTGAGGGACATTAAGGTCGTGTAGTAAAATAGAGCTGCCAGGGGCTCACCTCATTATATTCATGGGGTTACTCTCAAAGAAGGTGACTTGGCCCAAGGTCTAGGCAGACACTATAAGGAAAACTGTGTTTATTTAGTGCTCAGCACCTAAGAAACTGCTTACCCCCTTGTATGCTGTTCTGAAACAAAGTGGTAAGTAAAAATAGAGTTTTCCATTTACCTCTTTGTATTGACCTCAAATAACATCTAGCTATTCTAAGTCAGTGTAAAGGAATAGTTAGCTTCTACTAATTTGGCATATTTGCTTTGGAGAGTAAATTCTGAACTACCTGATCTCCCCATGTTTGAAGATAACACTCTAGGTAAATTTAAAGCAAATGGATAACTGAAGATAGGCAATTTATTTCATAGATGATTTTAAGCAGTTGGGCCTGTGATGCATGTATTTATAACCCATTATTGATACCCAGGGACGGGTGTAGGATCTCCTATAGCAATTTCCTTGTCATCAAACAACTTCTCAGACCATATTGAAAGAGAAAAGAAAACTGGCAGACCGCATCTAGTCACCTTGCGGATGTGTTTACAAAAAAGAATGCAGTGATGGGCCTTTGTTTGCGGAATGCACATTTTGCAAAAGAATTCCTCTGAAGTCTTTGGATTGTCTGTGTTTGGTACTGAAGACTCAGAGTCGGTCTCTAGTGAGGTTAGTCAAAATGAGGAAAGCAACTGCAGGGCCATTATTGGCATACTGGATCATGTCAACAGTCTTCTGGGATCTGAAGGAATGACTGTGCACAGAACCAGCATCTTCAGGCAAGCAGGGAGCAAATCTCAAGGGAGATACTGCTTAGTTTTCAGAAGAAGATTGCCACTCACAGATCATCCCTGGATGTGAGGCCCCCTCCCCTCCCAACTATTAAGACTGAAAGAGTTTCCATTAACCAAGGTTTTTTAAAAAATAGGGGGTTGGTGGTGGTGGTCTAAGTTAATTGTACACGGGACAACCAAGATACTGTAGAGATGCTGAAACCTTACAAATGCGTCTTGGGGGGCTCTTTATGTCTCAGCACATAAAGCATTCAGCGAGAGGCAAGGTGTTAGATAACAAGTGATTTATTAGAATAGAATTCTTGTGAGGTCTACAGGTGGGCTGGCAGGAGGGTGCAGCCCCAAGAGCTTAGTGGGCTACAGTTTTATAATCAAAAAGTCGGGAGGGGGAGACCTTCTTCCTCATTCTTGAGTAGATGTCAAGCTTCCATCATCAACTCCTACATGTCAGGTGGGGGAGTTTTCTTGTCCCTACATGGTCCAACTGGGACTGTCCTGGTACATTGAAAATGAGCAAAAAGGTGGTAACATATACTAACATGCGGTAAATTATCTCAGGTTTCAGTATAATGTCACCTTTTCCTTATATTTTTGCTTTTAGAGTGTGCAGAGAAGCATGTTCTAGGAATCATTAACTGACTGACCTCACTGGGCAGGATGTGGGTCTCATTCCACCATTGTTTTATTGTTTTGGGGCATGTCTCATGCTTCTGTTGGATGGTTTTGTTGCTAAGCAAGGCTGCTTGGTTTTTGTTTTTTTTTTTTTAAACAGGTAATCTCTCTGAATAATTACCAAATACAAGCATATGGAAATGTACAATTTTAGACTTTCTTACTAATGAGAGAGAGTTTCGACTAATATTCCTAATGTTTTTTCCCCCCCCCCCATAAATTTATTTATTTATTTATTTATTTATGGCTGTGTTGGGTCTTTGTTGCTGTGTGCGGGCTTCTCATTGCGGTGGCTTCTCTTGTTGCGCGGAGCACGGGCTCTGTGCGCGTGGGCTTCAGTAGTTGTGGCTCGCAGGCTCTACAGTGCAGGCTCAGTAGTTGTGGCACACGGGCTTAGTTGCTCCGTGGCATGTGAGATCTTCCCGAACCAGGGATTGAACCCGTGTCCCCTGCACTGACAGGCGGATTCTTAACCAGTGTACCACCAGGGAAGTCCCTGCTTGGTTTTTGTGGTTAAGTAAACCTGCTTTCTTGAGTGAAGTATGGGTCTCCCATACTTTTTTCTTTATTTATGATCCCTTAGTGGGATTAACTATTTAATCACCTACTTTGTCCCTTTACTCTGTCCCTATCAATACCACTTTAAATTTGGACAAATTATTATGTATCAGTAATTATTATATAGCCAATCTCTCCAACCCCCCAATAAATTAAAAGGTATCAGTTCAAAAAATCAACGTGGTGATTTCTAAAAACAATATAAATCTTTAAATAATAATGAGCTAGCTGATATGAGTTTGCTTTAGAGTAATGCAAGAAGTTACTGGAGGATTCACATAAAACAACCCTTTGTTCTACCCACCCCCTGAACTGATAGAGGCCACTTGATTTTTTTTTTTTAATTTTATTTATTTATTTTTGAACTGTGTATGGGAATTAAAACATTTTAAACCACTTTACTGAGGTATGATTGAAATATAAAAAGTGGTACGTATTTAATGTATATGACTTGATGGTTTTGGAGCACTTGATTTTTTTTTTAAAAGCACACCCATTTAAGGAAGAAAGTATGGTTGTTTTTGAAATATTTCTTTTTGGATTGTGTTTTGTATTCTATTACTTTTTTTTTTTTTAATGCACATAAAGTGTTAAAAGTTGCATGGAAAATAGGATTTTACTGGATCTCAGCCTGATGAAATGACAGTCAAAATTCAGTAGATTGACAAGACACAAGTCGAGGAAAGGATAAAAATGCATTCATGGGTAACACGAGGAACAGTGTGGTGAGGTAGTCAGGAACGATTCTAAAGCTGTTGCCTAGAGTGTGTGTGGTGGTGGAGGATATATGTTTTTCTGAACCTAAACGGCAAATAATAAAAGTTTTTTTCATATCTGTGTATTGACTTAAAATAATATCTTGACTCTCCTGCTATTCTGAGTCAGAGTGACAAAATAGCATGATTTTATTTATTTTGATATATTCTCTTTGATACTAAATTTATGGCATGACATTTATTATCCTACTCTATTACGAATTTTTGGTATGAGGCGTTCTGAAACCTTTACCTTTCTTCTGAGACAGGGCTGTTAAATTAAAAAATGACTAAACTAATTTCATATATGTTCAGAATCCATTTTTACTTTGAAATTTCTCTACATAATATTTTCCATTCTCTTTCTCTCTCTTCCTCTGCATATTTCCCTTTTCTTCCTTCAACTCATACATCATTAGGAAACTTATAAAGCTCAAATGAACAAGTGTCTGGCTTTACATGCAAATGAGAATTCCTGTTTTTTCTTGACTTTATACATATGTGTATCCTGTCATCAGGGTATGATTTCATCATATTGATTGCCTGCAAAATTTACAGTACTCTTACACAATTTGTGGTTGGCTCAGCATGGTTTGTGGAATGAAAATGCTTTGTGTTCTAATTCCAGATATTGATTGACAATGTGTTACTTTGCAAACAAGAGCTGACTTCTTTCCTTAGCAGGATAACGAGAAAATTACTGACCTCCTCTCAAGACAGGTTTGGCAAATAGAGAATTACAAAATGCTTTGCATTAGAAGGGCTAAGTATTCTTCTAAGTGCTTTCATTTCTTCTTGGCATAGCAAATTGGTTCACTTGTGGGCTGTTTTAGGGAAAGACTTTAACCAGGAAGTACGTGTGACTTTGCTTTAGCCACTGAAAACATCTGTATATTGAAGAGGACCTGACCAAAAAGAGAGTTCTAGAACTATAAAAATGCCCTGACAGAGTCTGACCATGTACCCATAAATGAGGACACTAAGAGCTGCCATGCCATATTTTCCAGATGGATTCACTGTAATGCCTGCAACTTAGCCAATCTGAATCCTTGCCTACTCACTTTTAGACAGTCTCCTAATTGGGTCATTACTGGGAAAGGTAGAAAACAGTGTAATGGAGATCAGATGGGACTCTGAGCACAGTGAAGGGGATCTCAATGCTGCTGGTGGCGTGGCAGTCCAACACAACCAGGGCTGTTAGTATTGGCAAACACTTTAAAAATGAAATAAATGGGGGATCAACCAGCATTTCATTTGTCACTGTCTCAACAGCCCAAGGCAGAGCTCTGTTTTGCCAGCCACATTTTTAGATGGAAGCATGCATTTCAATCGCATTTGTTTTCCTGACACTTCAGGTAGTGTACCTCGGCTTGCTTGCCCTAGGCTGGCTCACTGATTCTCTATGGTGCATCTTCACAGCCATTTCCTCATAGCTTAGAGTTTCCAAGCACGCTGGGAATTTATGTTTATAAAATATTTAGTTGCCCTAGAATGTGAGACCTGCAAGGGTCACTAGGGAGAACTGAGCAGAAATCATTCTAAAGAGATAGCTGCTTACCCTCTTATAAAAGAAACACACACATACACACACGTACGCATGCACACAAGCACATATGCACGCACGCACAGTATACTAGAGAATTGCCACAGCCTCACAGTCTATGTGTGAAGGCTGTAGCTGTCAGTATACTTAGCTCCCCCATCCTCACTCTCACACCATATGTAAGTAAGTTCTGGCCTCAGTTCTAAGACCAGGCATATATTCTTTTTTTTGACAGGCATCTATTCTTGGACAAGTCATCATCTCTGAAAGACACAGAGTCCTATGACTAAAATAAAAATTAAAACCTCTCCTCTGGTCCACATTGATCTCAGGTATTTTTGAGATTTGATTAAAATTATACAGTCTTTGGGGGTGGGGGTGGGGTGGGGTGGAATTGACTTCAGCTGATAATTGTTGAAGTTGGGTGATTGGTACATGAGGGTTCCTTATGATATCCTCCATATGTGTATTTGTTTAAAGTCTTCTATAATACAAAGTTTAAAAAATATATAGTAGTTGAAAATAAAACCCTACTCTACCTACTTCTCAGCAGAGTTATGGGTGAGAATCATAGGAGACACTATATAAAAGTGTTTTGTGAATAGTAAAGCACTAGATCAGCTATATCTCAAAAAGTGTATCTTCAGGGTGAGTATATCAGACTCACCTTGTATACTAATTAAAAATATCGTTGCAGAGTTCCACAGACCTATGGAATCAGACATGATGGCAGTCTATCTCAGAGGAATCTCCATTTTTTTTTTAGCTGTGTTGGGTCTTCGTTGCTGCGCGTGGGCTTTCTCTAGTTGTGGCAAGCAGGGACTACTCTTCGTTGCGGTGCGTCGGGCTCCAGAGCACAGGCTCAGTAGTTGTGGCGCACGGGCTTAGTTGCTCCGCGGCATGTGGGAACTTCCCGGACCAGGGCTCGAACCCGTGTCCCCTGCATTGGCAGGCAGATTCTTAACCACTGTGCCACCAGGGAAGTCCCAGAATCTCCATTTTTAATTAGTCCTTTATACCTCCCATCTCAGATGATGTTTCTACATTATGAAATTTGAAAACCACGTACTACACGAGTCCTTCTTGACATTAGTAAGGTCTTTTTAGTGGATGGAGAAATTGCTTCTAGTGGGGTTGAGGATCTGTTTCCTATAAAGCCCAGGAATCTCTGTGCTAACCCCTCCCCCACTTACAATTTCTTTCTTTTTTTTTAATTGTTTTGTTTTATTTTGAATTTTTGAATTTTATTTTATTTATTTTTTATACAGCAAGTTCTTATTAGTCATCGTTTTATACACATCAGTGTATACATGTCAATCCCAATCTCCCAATTCATCACAACGCCCCCCCCACCACTTTCCCCCCTTGGTGTCCATATGTTTTGAACCCTTATTTCTAACTGTTGATTAAACCTTAAGTTCATGCTCTCTGCTGTCCCTACTTTGGCCCCACTTGGTTACTGAACCTTAAGCAGGATTCGTCCATTACGTGCTGGGCCCTCTTGCTTATATATCAGTCTTTGGCCTCAATCACGTCATCACATGATTCTGTGTAGACTTCAGTCTGCCCAACCACACCTTTCGTCCAGACACTGCCAAGGCATTTCCTGGGTTCATTCAGCCTGAATTCTTTGTTGAACACCTTTTATGTAATAGCACTCCTCTAGGTGCTAGCAAACAATATAGTTAAAATCCCTTCTGTCATGTAATTTGCTCTGTAGATTTGGAGATTTGTTTTTCAGCAACTAACTAATACAACTTCAGATAGTGCTAAGTACCAAGAATAAAATAAACTGGGGGAAAAGGGTTTAGAGTTACAGTTGTCAGGGAAGGTCTCTCTGAAAAGGAAATATTATAAACAGAGACCTAAGATGAGGAGAATGTGGTAAAATGAAGTGGCAGAAGAGATGAAATAGTAAGTGCAAAGGCTCTGTGGCAGCAGTGAACTTATTACTTGAACTTAGAAGTTCAAGTTATAGCAAGGAGGCCACCGTGGCTGCATCATAATGGTCAAGGGTCAGAGTGGCAAGAGGTGAGGCTGGAGAGAGAGGGCCAGTGGCTAGATCCTATAAGACTTTGGAGAACGTGATAAAGAGTTTGGATTTTAAATACTGGCTGTGGCTACTGATCATGTTTTCATCAATCTCTTCAGGTGTTGCCATCTCACCTGAGGCCAGATAACCCTACAGAAGCTGCATCTCATTCCACAGTCCCCTATAGTGCTCAAAAGAAGGGCAGTCATAGTATGTAAATTGTTTCTATTTCCCATAATTCATACTCAGGAAAAACAGAGAAAAGCTGCTTTTTCCATGTTCTCCATCATACTGACGGCTATTTTTCACTGAACATAATCCTTAAAATCACCAGGAAACGATGTTAAACATGTTTCCCCTCACCCCCAACTGTGCAAGCCTGTGGTTACCACATCTGACCACTAGATGGTGGCTGTATATCAGTACCTAGAAACAATGAGTTTTCTATTTGACAAAAGGTATTAAAGAATAAATGTGTTAAAGACATAAACAAAATATATGTGCATTTAAAATTCCTTTGGTTGAAAAGATCAACAGAAAAAGAAAAGGAGTCAGGTCCTGCAGCCTGCTTTTTGTCCAGTTATATTTTTCCTTGGGCGGATTTTCAGCTTCTTTGAGAATGGTCTTGGGACATGGAATACTTATATACGTAAGACAGGAACCCCACGGGTCGTGGCTATGACTATGGAACAGATTCCTCCTACTCCTCATTCACCCTACTCCTTATTTGGGGTTCTCTGGAATGTTTTCTTCTTGCCCTCTTATATTTTCTCTGGATGATTTCATTCACTCTCATGGCTTCAACTATGAAGTGTTTATGCTAATGATGTTCCAGTTAATATCTTCACCAAGTATTCTCTAGACCTCCAGACCTATAATTCCAACTGCTTTTAGATAGCAGATAGATGGCTTTTGGTACTTGAAACTTAATAAACTTCAAACCAAACTCATAATCTTTCTTCTTGACTACTTCCTTCCCTTGAAATACTTTTCTTCTTATCTCAATTAATGGTGTTGCAACTTCATCAGTTGTCTCGAAGAAAAATCTCTGAGTTTCTGATTTTCACCTACTGCTCACTCTCTGTATTCACTTTGCCTTGAGGTACTGTTGATTTTACCTCTAAAATGTCTTGCAAATGCATTTGTTTCTTTTTATTTTCTCACCTCCATCATGGTTTCCATTCCTGTAATAAATCCTTAACTAAAGTCTGTTTCCATTTTGCAGTCCATTGTCCATATATCCTAAGGAAAAATCTTGTCAAAACTTAGATTTGAACTAGTCACTTCCTTGCATGAAATTCTTCTGCTCAGAGAATAAACTCCAAACCCCATATTCTACTACTCAAAGCTTTCAAGTTGTGGCTCCACTGACTTCCCAACCTCTTTCTGGCTTGTCCCAGCCACACAGCCCTGTTGAGTGTTCAGAGTCCCTGGTGGGGCCGTGGATTCTCATGTGTCCATGGGAGTGTGTCCCTTTTCACATGCTTCTTGTCCTAGAACTTCTCTATCCTCCCCTGTGGGCCTCTAATTTCCCATCTTAGTATGCTTGTTGTAAAGCATTATCCCTTCCTTCCATAAAACTCTAAGAAGCAGGAGATTTTCTTGTCAGTGCTTGCATTGTACCAACATCCATTGTACACACGTCGATTATAATGTTTGTCTAATGGACTGTACTTATTCATTTATACGTCTGCACCCTGCCACTGAACGGAGACTTGCCTTGCAGCAGGTAGTGTTCTTTTTCCATCTTTATGTCTCCAGCAAGTTGATTACGTCTTGGAATATCTTAGGTGCTCAATAACTCTTGTTTTAATGAATGGAAAAATGAACAAATTCTGATATCCTCTGCATCTTCTCCAGAAGGCAGGAAAGGCCTTTCCCTGTTCCTCTTTCTCTTCCAGTTGCGCTTATGAATAATTTCACATGAGAAAGGAAGGAAAAAGGATGTCTGGAGATACTAGCTTCCAGACACAGAAAACACACCATCCTAGAAAAGGTAATCTTTAGGAAGAGGTGGGGGATGGAGCCATAGCTGGAATCATCAAAACCCAGAATCCCAAAAGGGTCCCCCAGTGCCACACCATTCCATAGTCATAGCCATAATAATCATGACTATTATATAAGCAAGTGATTATTACAAGCAATGGAATTAGGTTCAGATTTTAATTGACAGATTCCCCATGTCTTTTTCTACCCACACTGTTGCTCACTTGTGCTAATATCAGTTCATTCAAAAAGGTGGCTTTTGGGTGAGAGCTAGTTCCATAGTCATAGCCATGACCTGTGGGGTTCCTGTCTTACATATATGAGTATTCCTTGTTACAAGACCATTCTCAAAGAAGCTAAAAATCCTCCCAAGGGAAAATGTAACTGGACAGAAAGCAGGCTGCAGGCTGTGATGCCTCTTCTATTTCTTCTTCTGTTGCTGATCTTTTAAACCAAAGGAATTTTAAATGCACATATATTTTGCTTGTTTTTAATACATTAATTTATTCTCCCTCCCTTACCGCACACATGATGGTGGCACTGATGGAGGATGAACCTTGTGAACTGGTCGACTAGGAGATTACCTGAGGTTAAGGTACCTGACTGTATCGTTCACCTCTCTCTTCTCAGTAATTGGTACTCTGGCTGGCATAGAGCAGGTGCCGCATAAGGGATTGAATCCCCACTGTTTATTTTCTTATTGGCAGACTTCAGTCTTTAGTTAATGTGTTATCTAGAACTGTTCATAACTTTTGGGGTAAAAGGTGCAAATATGAGCAACTCTGACTGTATTGAGGTGTCTGTGGAGACTGGGGAGGAGCTCATAGCCAGCCTTTGCTTCACTAGATAATCTGAATGTCTTTGGGTAGAAATCTGTGCATTACATACGTGTCGTTCGCTTGAAATGTGTGGCTCAGTCTGGATGCTCACTGTGTTTCTTTATTGCTTCACACAGAAGGAACAGAAAAGTAACTTCAAAAGTAAAAAGTTAGAATTTCTCTCTCTTTTTATGGCCAGAAAGAGTATATATTTCTGTCTCTAGTCCAACAGGTACATCTATTTGGTAGGAGGTAATAATAGCTGCACATGGATTTCATTTGTATTTAAATTTTATTGAAACAAATTTCAAGCTCTTTAATGTGGATAGACATTCTTTGTAGGGCTTCTCAGATATTTCTTTAAACATGTGAACCACCTCAAATACCCAAAGATTCCTGCTGTGATGGTGTTATTTTTGGACAGAAAGTTACCTGAACCGTCATCTGTCTCCCTGCTCTTTGTGACTCCTGGGAAGACGATAGTTACCTTATTCTCTGCCAGCAGTGCCCTTCTAGCTGTCTTTCTTTACAAACTCTATCTCAGAGTGTCAATATAAGAATAATAATTACTTATGTTTGTATATGGCTTTGTATTGTTCCAAGTATTATATACAGTTTTACTCATTTGATCCTTATAACCATAAATTATGAAGTACTATGGATTCACTTTAAAGATGAGAAAACTGAGGCTTAGAGATATTTTTAAGCCAAGTTCATACCAATAACAATATAAGTGATGGAAGTAGGTTCATGTTTCAGTTTTCAGATTCCCCATCTCTTTTTTACCCACACTGTTGCTCACTTTTGCTAATGTCAGTTCATTAGAAAAGGTGGCTTTTGGGTGAGAGCTAGTTTTATTTAGCACACCTGGAAATGGCATCCTAATAACAATATTCCTGCTAATAACCTTTTTTTCTTATTCACGGAATAGAGAAGCCCTTATAATTATTAGCCAGTGTCTGCTCTGTACTCCAGGCCCCTGACAATGAGTACATGGGCACGGGTGTACTATTCTTGGGAAGAGCATTAATAATTAGATATTACTTGGGGAAAAGGGCAAAACTTCATCAAAAGACAAAGTGCTAGCTTTGATATCTCTCTGTGCAGTTGCTGGAACACTCCTAGTGCTTGCTTCTAATCTGAAGATTACCTGGCAGCTGTGCCCTTTTTCTTGTGAAATATCTGTTCTTATGGGAAACCAGTACCAACACATATTGAGAATTTTTATGTCTTATTAAAGGTTGTTCACTGATATTTGTAGGATTCTGCAGCACCTACCACATTATTACCAGGCAAATTCTAAATTTACTCAGAGAGAAATAATATTATGAAAAGAGTTTTTCAAAATTATAAGGGATTGCACTACGGGGTGACCATCTTTGCCACTGAAAAAGTCTCCTGTGACACTTTTTTATTGCTTTGAAGTGGCTTGGAGTGGGCCTTGCCTCAGAGCTGGTATTTTAAGAGGAAAGCCTTTAATATCACTATTGCAGTATATTCAGACAAGACTGGACATGGATCATGTAGCATCAGAAGACTGAGTAATGGGAGGGTCAGTTCACATTTGGGGCAAGAGGAGGGATACATATCTCTGCAGATACTCAAGGCTGTCTGATCCTGCAAAAAACAAAACAACATCTCCCCCACAAAACTCCACTTTACTGCACAGATTCTGCATAGCCCTTGGTGTCCAAGCGATTGTTCTCTATATCTGTGTCTCTATTTCTGCCCTGCAAACCGGTTCATCTGTACCATTTTTCTAGGTTACACATATATGCATTAATGTACGATATTTGTTTTTCTCTTTCTGACTTACTTCACTCTGTATGACAGCCTCTAGATCCATCCAGGCCTCTACAAATGACCCAATTTTGTTCCTTTTTATGGATGAGTAATATTCCATTGTATATATGTACCATATCCTCTTTATCCATTCGTCTGTTGATGGGCATTTAGGTTGCTTCCATGACCCGGCTATTGTAAATAGTGCTGCAATGAACATTGGAGTGCAAGTGTCTTTTTGAATTATGGTTTTCTCTGGGTATATGCCCAGTAGTGGGATTGCTGGGTCATATGGTAATTCTATTTTTAGTTTTTTAAGGAACCTCCATACTGTTCTCCATAGTGGCTGTATCAATTTGCATACCCACCAACAGTGCAAAAGGGTTCCTTTTTCTCCACACCCTCTCCAGCATTTGTTGTTTGTAGATTTTCAGATGATGCCCATTCTAACTGGTGTGAGGTGATACTTCATTGTAGTTTTGATTTGCCTTTCTCTAATAATTAGGGATGTTGAGCAGCGTTTCATGTGCTTCTTGGCCATCTGTATGTCTTCTTTGGAGAAATGTCTATTTAGGGCTTCTGCCCATTTTTGGGTTGGGTTTTTTTTTTTTTTAATATTGAGCTGCATGAGCTGCTTATATATTTTGGAGATTAATCCTTTGTCCGTTGATTTGTTTGCAAGTATTTTCTCCCATTCTGAGGGTTCTCTTTTCATGTTGTTTGTAGTTTCCTTTGCTTTCCAAAAGCTTTTGAGTTTCATTAGGTCCCATTTGTTTATTTTTGTTTTTATCTCTATTACTCTAGGAGGTGGATCAAAAAAGATCTTGCTGTGATTTATGTCAAAGAGTGTTCTTCCTATGTTTTCCTCTAAGAGTTTTATAGTGTCCGGTCTTACATTTAGGTCTCTAATCCATTTTGAGTTTATTTTTGTGTATGGTGTTAGGGAGTGTTCTAATTTCATTCTTTTCCATGTAGCTGTCCAGTTTTCTCAGCACCACTTACTGAAGAGACCATCTTTTCTCCATTGTATATCCTTGCCTCCTTTGTCGTAGATTAGTTGACCATAGGTACGTGGGTTTATCTCTGGGCTTTCTATCCTGTTCCATTGTTCTATATTTCTCTTTTTGTGCCAGTACCATCTTGTCTTGATTACTGTAACTTTGTAGTATAGTCTGAAGTCATGGAGTCTGATTCCTCCAGCTCCATATTTTCCCTCAAGACTGCTTTGGCTATTTGGGGTGTTTTGTGTCTCCAAACAAATTTTAAGATTTTTTTTGTTCTAGTTCTGTAAAAAATGCCATTGGTAATTTGATAGGGATTGCACTGAATCTGTAGATTGCTTTCGGTAGTATACTCATTTTCACAATATTGATTCTTCCAATCCAAGAACATGGTATATCTCTCCATCTGTTGGAATCATCTTTAATTTCTCTAATCAGTGTCTTACAGTTTTCTGCATACAAGTCTTTTTTCTCCCTAGGTAGATTTATTCCTAGGTATTTTAATCTTTTTGTTGCAGTGGTAAATGGAAGTGTTTCCTTAATTTCTCTTTCAGATTTTTCATCATTAGTGTATAGACATTCAAGATATTTCTGTGCATTACTTTTGTATCTTGAAACTTTACCAAATTCATTGATTAGCTCTAGTAGTTTTCTGGTGGTATCTTAGGATTCTCTATGTATAGTATCATGTCATCTGCAAACAATGACAGTTTTACTTCTTCTTTACCAATTTGTATTCCTTTTGTTTCTTTTTCTTGTCTGATTGCCGTGACTAGGACTTCCAAAACTGTGTTGAATAATAGTGGTGGGAGTTGACATCCTTGTCTTATTCCTGATCTTAGAGGAAATGCTTTCTGTTTTTCACCATTGAGAACAATGTTTGCTGTGGGTTTGTCATATATGGCCTTTATTATGTTGGGGCAGGTTCCGTTTATGCCCACTTTCTGGAGAGTTTTTATCATAAATCGGTGTTGAATTTTGTCAAAAGATTTTTCTGCATCTATTGAGATGATCATATGGTTTTTCTTCTTCAAGTTGTTAATATGGTTTATCACATTGATTTGTGTATATTGAAGAATCCTTGCATCCCTGGGATAAATCTGACTTGATCATGATGTATGATCCTTTTACTGTATTGTTGGATTCTGTTTGCTAGTATTATGTTGAGGATTTTTGCATCTATATTCGTCAGTAATATTGGTCTGTAATTTTCTTTTTTGTAGTATATTTGTCTGGTTTTGGTATCACGGTGATGATGGCCTCATAGAATGAGATTGGTAGTGTTCCTTCCTCTGCAGTTGCTTGGAAGAGTTTGAGAAGGATGGGTGTTAGCTGTTCTCTAAATGTTTGATAGAGTTAACCTGTGAAGCCATCTGGTCCTGGACTTTTGTTTGTTGGAAGATTTTTAATCACAGTTTCAATTTCATTACTTGTGATTGGTCTGTTCATATTTTCTATTTCTTCCTGGTTCAGTCTTGGAAGGTTATACCTTTCTAAGAATTTGTCCACTACTTCCAGGTTGTCTATTTTATTGGCATAGTGTTGCTTGTAGTAGTCTCTTAGGATGCTTTGTATTTCTGCAGTGTCTGTTGTAACTTCTCCTTTTTCATTTCTAATTTCATTGATTTGAGTCCTCACTCTTTACGAGTCTGGCTAATGGTTCATCAATTTTGCTTATCGTCTCAAAGAACCAGCTTTTAATTTTATTGATCTTTGCTATTGTTGTTTTTTGTTTCTATTTCATTTATTTCTGCTCTGATTTTTATGATTTCTTTCCTTCTACTAACTTTGGGTTTTGTTTGTTCTTCTTTCTCTAGTTCCTTTAGGTGTAAGGTTAGGTTGTTTGTTTGAGATTTTTCTTGTTTCTTGAGGTAGACTTGTATTGCTATAAACTTCCCTCTTAGAACTGCTTTTGCTGCCTCCCATAGGTTTTGGATCTTCGTGTTTTTGTTGTAATTTGTCTCTAGGTATTTTTTGATTTCCTCTTTGATTTCTTCAGTGATCTTTTGCTTGTTTAGTAACGTATTGTTTAGCCCCCACGTGTTTGTGTTTTTTATGTCTTTTTCCTATAACTGATTTCTGATCTCATAGCATTGTGATCAGAAAAGATGCTTGACATGATTTCAATTTTCTTAAATTTACTGAGGCTTGATTTGTGACCCAAGATGTGACCTATCCTGGAGAATGTTCCTTGTGCACTTGAGAAGAAAGTGTAATCTGCTGTTTTTGGATGGAATTTCCTTTAAACATCAATTAAATCTATCTGGTCTACTGTGTCATTTAAAGCTTGTTTTTCCTTATTAATTTTCTCTTTGGATGATCTGTCCATTGGTGTAAGTGAGGTGTTAAAGTCCCCCACTATTATTGTGTTGCTGTCAATTTCCTCTTTTATAGCTGTTAGCAGTTGCCTTATGTATTGTGGTGCTCCTATGTTGGGTGCATATATATTTATAATGTTTATATCTTCTTCTTGAATTGATCCCTTGATCATTATGTAGTGTCCTTCCTTGTCTCTTATAACGTTCTTTATTTTAAAGTCTATTTTATCTGGTATGAGTATTGCTACTCCAGCTTTCTTTGGATTTCCATTTGCATAGAATATCTTTTTCCATCCCCTTACCTTGAGTCTGTATGTGTCCCTAGGTCTGAAGTGGGTCTCTTGTAGACAATGTATATATGGGTCTTGTTTCTATATCCATTCAGCGAGCCTGTGTCTTTTGCATCAGCATTAATCCATTCACATTTAAAGTAATTATTGATATGTATGTTCCTATGACCATTTTGTTAATTGTTTTGGATTTGTTTTTGTAGGTCCTTTTCTTCTCTTGTGTTTCCCACTTAGAGAAGTTCTTTTATCATTTGTTGTAGAGCTGGTTTGGTGGTGATGAATTCTTTTAGCTTTTACTTGTCTGTAAAGCTTTTGATTTCTCCATCAAATCTGAATGAGATCCTTGCTGGGTAGAGTAATCTTGTTTGTAGTTGCTTCCCTTTCATCACTTTAAATATATCGTGCCACTGCTTTCTGGCTTGTAGAATTCCTTCTGAGAAATCAGCTGTTAACCTTATGGGGGTTCCCTTGTATGTTATTTGTTGTTTTCCCATGCTGCTTTTAATAATTTTTCTTTGTCTTTAATTTTTTTCAGTTTGAGTACTCTGTGTCTTGGTGTGTTTCTCCTTGGGTTTATCCTGCCTAGGACTCTCTGCACTTCCTGGACTTGGGTGGCTATTACCTTTCCCACGTTAGGGAAGTTTTTGACAATAAACTTTTAAAATATTTCTCAGTTCCTTTCTCTCTCTCTTCTCCTTCTGGGACCCCTATAATTCGAATGTTGTTGCGTTTAATATTGTCCCAGAGGTTCCTTAGGTTGTCTTCATTTCTTTTCATTCTTTTTTCTTTATTCTGTTCCATGGCAGTGAATTCCACTATTCTGTCTTCCAGATCACTTATCCGTTCTTCTGCCTCAGTTATTCTGCTATTGATTCCTTCTAGTGTATTTTTCATTTTAGTTATTTTATTGTTCATCTCTGTTTGTTTGTTCTTTAATTCTTCTAGGTGTTTGTTCTTTAATTCTTCTAGGTCTTTATTAAACATTTCTTGCATCGTCTTGATCTTTGCCTCCATTCTTTTTCCAAGTCCTGGATCATCTTCACTATCATTATTCTGAATTCTTTTTCTGGAAGGTTTCCTGTCTCTACTTCGTTTAGTTGTTTTTGTGTGGTTTTATCTTGTTCCTTCATCTGGTACATGGCCCTCTGCCTTTTCATCTTGTCTGTCTTTCAGTGAATGTGGTTTTTGTTCCACAGGCTGCAGGATTGTAGTTCTTCTTGCTTCTGCTGTCTGCCCTCTGGTGGATGAGGCTATCTAAGAGGCTTGTGCAAGTTTCCTGATGGGAGGGACTGGTGGTGGGTAGAGCTGACTGTTGCTCTGGTGGGCAGAGCTCAGTAAAACTTTAATCTGCTTGACTGCTGATGGGTGGGGCTGGGTTCCCTCCTTGCTGATTGTTTGGCCTGAGGTGACCCAATACTGGAGACTACCTGGGCTCTTTGATGGGACTAATGGCAGACTCTGGGAGGGCTCACGCTAAGGAGTACTTCCCAGAACTTCTGCTGCCAGTGTCCTTGTCCTCATGGTGAGCCATAGCCACCCCCTGCCTCTGCAGGAGACCCTCCCACACTAACAGGTGGTCTGGTTCAGTGTCCTATGGGGTCACTGCTCCTTCCCCTGGGTCCTGATGCACACCCTACTTTGTGTGTGCCCTCCAAGAGTGGAGTCTCTGTTTCCCCCAGTCCTGTTGAAGTCCTGCAGTCAAATCCTGCTAGCCTTCAAAGTCTGATTCTCTAGGAATTCCTCCTCTTGTTGCCAGATGCCACGTTGGGAAGCCTGATATGAGACTCAGAACCTTCACTCCATCGTGTGGACTTCTGTGGTATAACTGTTCTCCAGTTTGTGAGTCAGCCACCCAGCAGTTATGGGATTTGATTTTATTCTGATTGAGCCCCTCCTACCGTCTCATTGTGGCTTCTCCTTTGTCTTTGGATGTGGGGTATCTTTTTTGGTGAGTTCCAGTGTCTTCCTGTCCATGATCGTTCAGCAGTTAGTTTTGATTCCGGTGCTCTCGCAAGAGGGACTGAGCTCACATCCTTCTACTCCACCATCTTGAACCAATCTTCCACAAGTAATGTGTTTGAAAGGGCTTTGAGTATTATAAAATACCAAATAGTTATTGTTCATATGTTCATCAGATGACTAGTAAGGATTTGTTTTCCAAATGCTGCACCTTTTATGGTCAGTAATGTTCTTTTGTCCTACTTGTGTCTCTAGATGTCCATTTTGAGTGCGCACTCCCATGCTGTCATGGAACAGAGTCCCAAACCTTCGGTCTAGGAATTGCTGAAGAAAGTGCTTCCTCTTGCTTAGGCACACTGAACTGTTCCCACATGGAGAGAGAAACTGTGGAGGAGTTTGCTGGCCCCCATTCCCTTCAGTGTGTGTGTAGGAGGCCAGGATTTAGCTGTAGTTTGAGAAATAAATGCCTGAAGCTTAGAGAAAGAAAGAATGCCAGGACAGAGCGAGTTTTAGGTTATTCTTGCAGCTCAGGTATAGTTTTAACTACAAGGTAAAACAGGGAAGAAGCAGAGTGACCTCATTCCAAGTGAGAATTTTTATGCAAAGGCAGTAGCTCTCCAAACAGAGGATACACATAAAGAGGGAAGCTTTATAGACTGAGCTAGAGGATCTGCAGTGGAGCTGTAATCATTGATCAGGCATATTCATCTTCTCCTACCAGTGCCATTTACACAGGCATATCCAAAGCTGATCTTTGGATAGGGAGAGCACGGGCAAGGGGTGACACCAGCGAAGAGGGGACCAGACCACCAGGGCTGCCCCTCCAGAAGGAGGTAAAGCAGACCTGAGGGGACAGTCTCCAGGAGCTTCCTAGAGACTTAACCCCAGGGAATACTTGTAAGGCAGTTAAAGACTTGGGGACATCATGAGCTTTTTGGCTATTTCAGTTTTGATGTTTGTCAGTTACTTTTCCTTCATTTTGGAAGCATGCTTGCAAGAACTACTTGGTTTGTATTGATTTGACTGTCCAAAGAATAGGTTTTTTTGGGTCTTTGAATGTAGGTTTAAGACAAAAGAGATATGACAGCCTAAAGTAATATAGATTTTTATTATTGTCATTGTTTTGGTTTTCATTTTTTTCCTGGTTCCATCTCCCACACTAGGCTTGCATGTGTTAATCAGTAGTCTGGTTCTGACTGTCTGTTGAATTAATGTTGATTGCCCAGTAGGTATTCATTGATGTGTTAAGTGCTACCAGGAACTTTTTAAAAAAGGAAAAAAAAAAAATACAACTCTGTCATTCAAAGAGCTGGGAAAACAAAGCATAAGGAATGATAATTTACAAAAAATTAGAAAGAAATATAGATCTTTACGTGATTAAAAAGTCCCATGTCATCTCTTCCCTTCCCTTATTTATATTTTGTTGAATTTCCTGTCACAACACACACACATACACAGAGTCACTCAAGAAATTTCCAGTAACTATGGACACAGTAAAACTCTTAAGAGGCCAGCTTCAATATTAATAGATCTCTGATAAGGTAGTGAATAATTAATTCTAAAATTAGTAAGATGAACACAATACTGGATGAAAACAGGGGAGGATGAATAATGGCTAAAATATTTTAGGACCATTTTATAGAAGAGGTAGAATTTAAACTAAGCAGTAAATAATGGATAGAATTTGGTTAGGAGGAAGGAGATGAGAATAGTGTGAACAATGGTGTGGAGAAGGAAAAGGCCAATAAATAAATAGATGAGCAGGGGTAGAATGGAGAAGATTAATATTTGGAAACGAAATTGAAAGAGTGTGAGGCTTGCTTTTGGAAGGTCTTAATACCAGTTTAGGAATTGGGATGTAGCTCTTCTGAAGAAAGCAAAGATTTATGAAAGTGATACCCTTATTGCCATTGTAAAGAAAATTTTTCCTAAACATGTGAGTATATGTGCATGTTCACAGGCACAAGGATGCACATGTTGATAACTGTTGTAGTAACATGAGCTGCTACCACCCATGTTGAAAAGTACCAGAATAGTTATTTTTCACTGATGAAGTAAACTAGAGCCGTCTTAAAAGAGGATGGGTGGGTGTTGACCAAAAGTGTTTCGAGATGGTCTCAGACACGCCCCTAGTGCCAGCACATCTTAGTCGGCACTGTGATATGATATGGTTCATGTAATAATCAACAAGCAATGATGCCAGCTAAATTTTAAGAAGTGCTTTCAAATGTTAACGTAATTTTGAAGATGAACGTGTTTCACAGTAGAATTCCAGTTTGTCTGCTAGTTGATGAGGTTTGTAAACTCTTAAGAGAAAATGATTAACCTAATTAATTATTTAATACCTAAGGATGAGAAGGGAGGGCTCTAAATTGTCCTGCCTTCAATATTATTATATGCATCATATGTATTATTACAATATACTTTGTGTTGCATTTCTGTATATATTTAACCAAAAATACTATCTTCTTTTATGATTATTAAATTATCTTGGGCTGTGGATATTAGCTAGATAGCTATTCTATATTAGAATCAACACTTGTCCCTGAGTTATACCTATTATCAAAAATGAAGCCTAGATTTGTACCCTTCAGTATATATTTATAAAATGTCATTTGAAAATAAGTCTTTAAGGTTTATTGAATGACATGCTGTTGTATGGGCTTTTAAATGCAGAAGGCTGACTTTTTCTTTCTTCTCTGTTCAGAAAGCCCTTTGGTAACTTTTACATCCCCTTATAGGAAGTATGCCTGCCTTGTTTGTGGTTTTCAGTCACTAATTTTTTTTTTTAAGGGGAATTAAATGTAAAAGGCCACATCCTTAGAGGTTAATGTGACTTATGAGAGTCAAGTAAAAATCTAAGGCTACTTCTGCCCCTGGGTTCCTTTTGACTGCAGGTAAACTAAGAAACACACTTAATCTGTGAAATAGTAATTGTACAGTCACCTTAGTCAATTTGTTTTCCTAATACTGCTTGAAACTTTCCCTTTAATTTTCCACCCCTCACACATTCTTTTTATAATGGCTCATCCTTCCAACGCTATTTAGTATTTAATAGTCTTTATTTCTTTGCTGTTTTACAAGTACATACTTATCATATTTATACATGGGCCTCTTCTGATCTCTTTATTCTCATATTCTCTCCCTCTCCCTCCCTCCTTCCCTTCCTCTCCCCCCTCACCCCCCGCCCCCCCGCCCCCATCTCAGAAGAGGAGGGGGTGTTTGTCTTTGGGTCTCACATCCCCCTGTCTCTTCTCAAAGCCTGACTCCTCTGAATGGGGGCACTGAGAGGGCATCTGAGAAAAAGGGAAAATGGTCTCTTCATTTAACTCCTCATGTTTGAGGTTTCTGTGTTTCTCTGCCAACATCTGTGGGTCACACTGAAATTGAGACCAGGAAGAAGAGAAAAAACAGATTTTGGCAAGGAGCTATAAATTTCTGCAACATAGGGTACATACATTTTGAAAACTTAAGTTAGATAAATCAATCAGTCATTGAGATTACAATTTACATAAAATAACCTGGGGAAGAAACAGCCACCATGAAACAAGTTGTACAGGATTCTAGATGACACCAAATGCCAGTGTCCAAAGGGATTGTGATCTGTTAGCTGCTATTTCTGAAAATGTTTTTTTGCACCTTTAGAACTCCTGAAAGCTAAAATTTCCTTCAGATATCTCAACCCCTGAAGGACTAGTGAGGCACCTGTTTTGGGGCCACGTGGTGATCATGCTCTGATTTAGTTCTGGCTTTTCTCAGTGTAAGAGGACCAGCTGCCTTAGGGGTTTTTGCTGGTTATTTGTGATGGTGCAGCTCAACCAACTGTACCATCCACCAGTGCCCGCCTGTGCCTGGCTTCCAGGCCAACGTCACCCCATTCTAATCTTGGAGATGCTTTAGATGAGATACTGAGTAATGCAGGGCCAATTACAGAAGATAAATCAAGTGCTGAGAGGTCAGATACACATTTCAGAAGCAATATAGAGGAAATTAGAGAAAAATATAGAGAGGAAATGGAGGCAGGTCTAAATTATGATCAGTAAATGTTATTATAAGTTATTTCAGTATATTGCCAGTCTCTGTGAGGTTACTTTTTAAAGATCAGGCTTTTTTCTAGCCATGTTAAATGATACATGTTGTGGATACCACTAAAAACTGAATTAAGAAGGTGGTTTATAGTATCCATGGAGACCACAAGAAACTGCTGATGTCCAGGATTACGTCAGTGCTTGAGAGACCCATGGTATCCTCTCTTCATTCATGCCGTTCTCTTTCTTGCCCACTTCTGCCTTCTATTGGAACAGAAATTACTGGGAAGTATACAAAATGATAAGCAATGTGGCTTTAAATCTCACTTGACAGAATTTCTCCAACTCATCTCACCCATTGCTGTGCTAACATTTAGAACCAGACATACTTACAGATCAGTAACACCAACAGACAGGAGGCAGGAGCCCAGCGTCTTAGTCCTGGCTTTGCCGCCGCTTCACCAAGTGGTGAATCTTGGACAGTTGTTTCCCGTCTCAGTTTCCATGTATTAACTCAGGCGTTGGATATAGATGCTTTTAAAGACCCTTATATTCTGTGATGTGAGCTAACAATTCACTAATGCAAAGTTAGGGAAACAAACTCAAGTCACACTGCTTTTCCCATTTGTCTCTTTCATGATTTTCTTTCATTCATTCTGGCAGAATATATTTTTGCCTAACAATATGGCCAACAAGACAAGGCAAGAGGATGAGGCAGTGGGTGGACCTATCCTTTACACCAACATAATGTGCCCGGAAAACTGGGTCACAGGAGTCTATAACTGGTATAGATCTCATAGTTTACCTTGGCCATATTGTAAGATTCAAATAAAGAAAAAGTGGCTCAGGAAAGTGAAGTGACTAGCTTAAGGTGAAACACTGGCAAACTCAAGAGCAGTGTCCTTTTTTTTTTTTTTCCTTTGAGTGCATCATATTTTTTATCGTGGCACAATGTATGTAACATAAAATTTACCATTTTAACAATTTTATGTGTGACATTCAGTGGCATTACATATACTCACATTGTCTTAAGGGCAGCGTCTTGTCTGTTCAGGCTGCTGTAACAAAATACCTCAGGTTGGGTGGCTTATAAGTAACAGGAATTTATTTCCCACAGTTCTAGAAGCTGGAAGTCTGAGATCAGGGTGCCAGTATGGTCAGGTGAGGGCCATCTTCTGGGTGGCGGACTTCTCCTTGTGTCGTCACATGGTGGAAGGGGAGAGGGAGCTCTCTTGGGCCTCTTTTATAAGGGCACTAATTCCATTCATGAGGACTATGCCTCACGACTCAGTCACCTCACAAGGGCCCCATCCCCTAATATCATCAGGTTGTGCATTAAGATTTCAACATGAGAATTTAGGGGGAACACAAATATTTAGCCTATATCAAGTAGGAAATAGAGCCCATGTCTTTTAACTATTAACTCTGTGATGTCTTTATGTCTTACTATGCTGGCTTTCTTCCCTATATTGAAAACATTATAGTACATTAAGAGCCAAGTGTGGAAGCAAGGGACGCAAATCATACATATGGTAACTTTGTCTGCAGACAGATTTAGCAAAACTTGCTAAAATTATTAAATTTTATACTATAAGAGCAGAGTTTTAGATTGTTGTAATTATTGAGAGTTAAGTGTTAATTAAGCACAAAGTGACTCAAGATATTGCTATACGGTTTTCATTAGCTTATGGTCAGAAGGTGATAGTTCTTTTAGAAAAATAAGATGCTGATTGTTACCATTTACACATAGAATTCAAAATTATTCTCACAATTCAAAATATGAAAAACTCATAAAATCCTTAGACTATATTAAAATGTTTTAAATATTGTTTACAATGTGGCAATAGCAAAAAGTTCAGAGTGCCTCTTTTTTTTTTTTTTTTTTTTTTTTGCGGTATGCGGGCCTCTCGCTGCAGTGGTCTCTCCCGTTGCGGAGCACAGGCTCCGGATGCGCAGGCTCAGTGGCCATGGCTCACGGGCCCAGCCGCTCTGCGGCATGTGGGATCCTCCCGGACCGGGACACGAACCCGCGTCCCCCACATCGGCAGGTGGACTCTCAACCACTGCGCCACCAGGGAAGCCCCCAGAGTGCCCCTTTATAAAATTATAGAGTATTTTCTTCTTGCATAGGTACTTTTTACACATGTAAAAGTGCATGATTGCAAATATTTAGATATAAAGAAAAACCCTGTAGAGCCAACATCACAATTATGTTTTAAAACCATGTCTCTTTTACTGCTCTTAAATGAATTGTAAATGTTTAATTGCAGCTTACACAAAATGACTCTGTGTTGGAAGCAGCATGTAATCAAAGTACGAAAATGCTTCCCCTCTTGTAATGCACAGTGATGCCTTGAATCACAGATCCTCTGAGAATAAAGTTGGTCTTGGAATCTGGCCATGCCAGTGTTGGGCTGGGAGCAGTGATGGATGAAAAGGAGGATGCAGCAGAATAATTTTAAATGTATTTTTTGTGTGGGAGTGCCAGAGCTTGAGCAAACGTAAGAGGAGGACTACATTCCCCTCCACTCCAATTTTAAGATCCTGTTACCTGAAAATGGAGGAACTGCCTATCTCTTTGGCCATTAGCAACTATAGATTCTGTTTTATTGGGCAAAGGATCATCTCAGGGTAGAAAAGAATGTCTCCCAGGCAAGCCAAGTATTCTAAGTAAACTTGATTGGAGGGGAATAAATACTAATAACAGCTACCCCTTTTGAGCACATACTCTGTGTCAAGCACTGTGAAATAAGGTTTATTATTCCCAAAAAACTTACGTGGATATTATTGTCTCCCATTTTATTATAAAGTCAGAACAATTCATTGAGATTGAATAAATTGTCCTAGCTCACAAAACTATAAGTAAACTGGGAATTTATCCTAGGTCTGTGTGGTTCAAGAACTCTTGCTTTTTCCTCTGTACTGTGTACCTGGCGCTGAGGTTTAGAATATATTATTATTATTTTTTTTTTTTTTTATTTTTTGCAGTAGGCAGGCCTCTCACTACTGTGGCCTCTCCCACTGCGGAGCACAGGCTCCGGACGCGCAGGCCCAGCGGCCATGGCTCACGGGCCCAGCTGCTCCGCGGCACGTGGGATCCTCCCGGACCGGGGCACGAACCCGTGTCTCCTGCACCGGCAGGTGGACTCTCAACCACTGCGCCACCAGGGAAGCCCCTAGAATATATTATTAAACTAAATATTATTTTTACTTTCAGTAGTTTTCTGAAACTGAGGGGTAGCATTGGTATATAATTTTTATAATGACTTTTCTGATTCTATCATATAGTACAGTATAGTAAATATCTCACTTGTCTTCAAACCTTGACGTTTAATTATATTCACCTTTGGGACTGCTATTACCGTCCCCTAAGACCAGAGACCTTGGTGAGTTAATTATGATCCTTTCTGCCTTATGCACCTTGGAGAGAAAAATAATCTTCTTGTCATCAGGGCTTTAAAATTGCTTTTATATTTACAAATGGAAGCCTTGAGAAATTTCCTGTCTTCAGATCTGTTGTGCAAAGTGAGGAAGCCTTGGTCATTCCTGCCACGCTGTGTATCTTCAAGGGATTTCAGTAATCCTCATAACCTGATATCTTATCACTATTCCTTTTCCTCATCTGATACCCCTAGGCATTTTCTAACAGAAATAGATGCACTTTATAACATGCTATTCAACATCTTTCATCTGTGCCTCATGGGATTCCTAATTAGAACTTCCCTTCTTACTGTATAAAGCTAAGAAAAAGTTACAAGAAGTCCCATACACACAGCTAGCAAAATCATAGATCATTTCTGTGTACTGACAAGGGTCAAACAGGCGCAGGAAACCCAAATATAACTCTACCAATTAGGGAAGGGACATTTATACACGAAGATCTGTGGGATTTAGATGATGACTGAATAGCCAAATTTCAAGGTCTGTTAAGAAATTGAAAAACAAAGAACCTGATCTTGTCAAAAAAGAGCAAGATCTTGTCACTTACAAAGAAAGAATTTGAGATGAAATAATATCAGTAATGTAGAAATACTGAGAAGAGGAGGTTATTTTCACCTGCCTGACCCCTTATTTTATATTGTTCTATTGATGAACCGCACGTCAAGATGCCTGGAGGCAGTGCTGGCTATTATTGCCTTGAAGTCTGAGGTCGTAGGTTTAGGTCTTAGCTCTGTCATGTATTTAACTTTGTGAAACAAATGTCTTATCTTCTTTGAGCCTCCATTTACATAGCTGTAAGACAGAGACAGTAAAACCTGCCTTACCTACTTCACAGGCATTTGTGAGAATAAATTGAGGTAGTGGATTGGTAATGTATGGGAATTAACTTTGTTAATTGTAAGATAGTATTAGCATAACTGGCTGCATAATTTGTGGGGTCCAGTGCAAAATAAAAATGCTGGCCCCTTGTTCAGAAACTATTAAAAATTTCAAGATGTCAGTAGCAAAGCCTTAAATTGAAGACAGGGTTCTTCTAAGCACAGGGCCCTGTGTGACTACATAGGTTGTATGCCCATGTTGCCAGTCCTGAGTGTTCATAGTAGTATAGGATACTCCTCCTTGCTCCACTTGTCCTACTGCAGCTGTAAGAATTGAGAGAGTGCTCACTTTTATTATTGTAGCAAGACTGCTTTGTCTTTCTGATGTCCTGCTGCTTGTAATGCATTTCCCCTTAGAAGCAGGTGCTTAGGAATGATATAAGTGCATAGGAAGTTAGACTTAGTTATCATCACACTTCTCGTACAGTAGGGGTTAAACAAGCTTGATCCAGGCAATACTTCTCTAATGATAGTTAATTATTGTTAATGGTTAAAATCTTTCCATGGGGAACTGGAATTTATGAATTTTCACTCTGCAGCTTTTAGAACACAGCCTACTCTTCAGCTGGGAACTTTCTGTACTTTTCTCCAGCAGACCAGCTGCCACACTAGGAGAGAATATGATAGTTGCCTGAAAAATTCCAGTTCAGCTTTCTCTCCAAGGATATTTGATCCTTCCACAGGGAAATCATTAGTTATCCATTTGTGCCCAGAGCTGCCAAGAGCACTAGAAATGTCTCTGGAAAGTTGTGGTATAGACAACAGAAGGAGGTAAATAAGAAATGGAAAAAATCCAATAAGTTGATTCCCCTATGGGATGGTACAGAATTGTATACTGTAACCTCGGTTTCTTTCTAGTCTACTTTTAAATAAAATTTCATAAGCTTCTTCTAGGTCATGAAGTTTTTTTCTTGCCATTCAGCAAAAAAAAAAAAAAATTATTTAAAAAAGTATTTCATTGCACAGACTTACATCTCTTGCATTTCTGCAAATCTTGTTTTCTTCCTTAGTGTTTTACATCCCATGTATTTACAGACTTCTTTTGGCCCTTCTCAGTAACTGTAAAGACTAGGTGCTGTGCAAATTAGATCTTTTTTCTTTCTCCATCAGTCAGTCCTGCCATATTCATCACCATTACTCATCTGGGAACACATTCCTGTCTATCACCTGCTCTATGTTGCTGAGCTGGTCCAAAGAGAATGAAAACTTTTGGTTCTTTAGCTATAGAAAGCTGTGCATATCTCTGGATTTTATTTTGAAATGGCACCTAGATAATTTTGGCCATTTTTTTCTGTCAAGGTTACTGCTATGAAGTAGTATACGTACTGGGTACAGTCAGGATTAGCTAGAAGGGATTGATCAGCAGTATCCGAATCAGAAAGTTCAAGCAAGAAAACCATGCCTTGAATTTTACAATCAGGGAATCAGTCTCAGCAAATTCTCTTCAATTAGCTGCTGTTGAGGCAAGGTCTCTGTAGGTGTGGGAGTCGTGGAGATGCTCTTCTTGTGTCTCCCTTCAAGAAGAAACTTATTTTTAAGCTGTGTTAGCTAACAGCAACCAACTGTAGCACCTTTGGGATCTGCCATGGCATTGGGCCAAGATCACCATCCTCTTAGGTGGCTTTCAGCATGTCACTGAACATGTTAGGGGTACTAGGGTTTGGCTATTTCTGCCTATTGTGGGACTCCTCTAGTGGGCAGTCTTTGTTCCACAGCATCCTATGGGAGTTGGCTTAGGCTTTGTCAGACCTGCATCATAGCCCGAGGCTTACCTGGACCAGTCCTGCTTCCTTTCTTCTTTCCTTCCACAGACAGGTATCAGATCTGCTGAATGGCTGAAGACTTTTCCTACTCAGTTTGCTTTCTCTTGCTTTATCTTTATATTTCATGAGCCTTATCACAGAATAATCCACTTATTGCTGAGCAGACGCGGAAGGGATTCTATGACTGACTCGGCATGGACCTTACTTAGCCACCTGTTGTGGTAAAACTCCATTGTTTCAGTGACCACCTTCACGATGCCTGTGAGATCCATTACCACAAATAAGGATCTGACTCCTCTCACCACCTCCTGCCTCAAAGCACCCAGGTGACGGGCATAGGGTCTGGCTTCCCCAGCATTTGCTGAAGGGGCAGGTGATGCCCCCAAGATGTGGGGAATTAATTTCCCATGGCGTGAACATTGACTCTTCAGGTGACAGGAGTCAGGAGGGAACAGCAAAGAAATTCCTTCTTATCCCTTTTCTGTGGACTGTTTGGAAACACAGTAGTCTTACACACCTCTCTAAGGCTGCTATCCCACGAGCCTGAACAATCAGTGCACCATGCTACAAAGCTGTGACCAGTTCAGTAGTATACTCCCTTATATGTTCTCTCCCTCATTTAGTACCTTTTTGTTTTACCCCTGCTTCTCTGGAATTGGTCTTTCTAATAAGTTGTTAGCAGTAAGCTTCTGACTTAGTCTTTCTAGGGAAATTACACTGAGACAGGCATTACTGAATAGTTCCTATTATTATTGGTATTATTCTGTCTACCTGAGACTCTGTAAGTCACTACTTTATTCATACCATCTTGCTTTGCAGCCCAGCATAACCTCTCTACTTGTCGTAAAAGTGCATAATGCTCATAATATTGTAGAGACAATCTAGCAGAGAAGGATTCAAAGACATCTGCTACTGACTAGCTATATGTTTGTGTAACAGATTCTCAATCTGATTAGGCAAAGAATATTGTACTGTGGTTTATAATTTGTATTAATAGATTCTGATAATCATTTTAATTTCAGATTTTTCATTTTTATTCCATCCACATGTGTATATTGAGAGTGGAGGGTCTTCAGGGTCCTAGCTTAGAATTTGAACATTTTCTTTGGGCACTTAGGAGTCACTGGAGGTTATAGAGAAATGAAGTGACATGATCAGAGTAAAGCATTATGGGTATTTGTCTGGAGGTGCATGGGATTCAAAAGGGAAGAGTAGATGTCACATGTGAAAGGCTATGGACAGCTGGACATTAGTATTAAGACAAATTCCTGTAGAGATGGGGAGAATGCCAAACAATTCTCTAACTTGGAAGTAAGTAAGAGAAGGGAAGCTGGAAGAATTTAGTGATTGTGCCCTAAGGAGTCACCGTAATAGTACAAATCTTCACTCTTCATTCCTTAGTGGTGAGATGAAGACAACCATATATTTATTTGAACAATTATTAAATACCAGCCGTGTGACCGTGAAAGGAATTGTACATGTATAATCACATTTAGCCCTCTTAATCTGTAAAGTATACATTCTTACTCCTTTTCATAGACGAGGAAAAGTCATACTCAAAGTGTTAAGAGCTCAATGTTGCATACCTCCTATGTGGCCAGGCCAGAATTTAACCCAGAGTTTACTGACTCTGATGCCTGTGCTGTCAATACCACACCACACTCCCTGTCACATATACTGTCCTGTGTGGTTGAAGACCCAACGAATGATAGAAACAGTAGAGGGCCATACAAGGCAGTCTGAAGTCAAGATGTCAGAGTTGGCTAAAGATTTTCTTCTCTCTTTTCTTCTCTTCTTCTAGGTATAAGAAATGTCTACCTTTGATATGTGAAAAATAGGTTATTTTCCAGAGCCTCCATGAAGACTGACAGCATGTTTATGGCAATGGTTTCATACTTTAGGACCAACACATCTGAGCAACGTTGGTCTAAAATATAAGAAGAAATTATTGTAGCTATAACACGCAGTTTCCAGATGTAAAGCTCATTCCTTACCATGTTGCATTTACTGTCTTCTACCTTGGTAATTTTTTTTTCAGTAAGTTTATAACAGAGTTTACTTCGCCACTTCTTCTGCAGCAGCAGAGGTGCTGCTGTGTAGGACACTCATGGTGTCATTACTTTAGCTATCATGTGACTCTCTTGAATTTAGGAAATATTCTAAGAATGAGTGAAATTGTTTATAGGCATTCCAGTGCAGCTGCAGTGGAGTTGAAGTCATTTCCCATAGCATCATACTAAATGCTGTTTTTACTAAAGCAAGCACACAGTTAATAGAATTAAACTGTATTCTTTTTTATTCGGTCAGGAAAAATTATCATAATTCTATAAGCTAGCATTTATATTCAGGCTGATACTAGCGTGCTATTCCACCGTGTGCTCATACTTTCAGAAGAGTGAGGAAAACATGCATCTTCGGAGGGGGCCAAATTCTCTCAACTTTTGCTGAAACACATTACAAGCTTCCTCTAATTCTTGCCTCTAACAATTTGCTACATTATTATTTAATTGCATTACAGATTCATCTTACTCTGAATAAACCATAAAGATAAGTTGTGAAACTGATGAGAGACTACGACTCCTTACTTTGCATGAATGTTCGCTATATAATGAGTTAAAGAGTTTACTGAAAATAGATTCTCTTTGTAAAAACATCTGTTTTGATGTCTTACTGGGAATACTGGCCATCCTTGACATACCAGTGATCCATGTATATGAATTGGTGTCCATAGCTTCAGGAGCCACTGGGGAAAGTACCAAAGTAGGCAGGAGGTCTGCTCACTCTTTCACTCTTGTCTTTGCTGCTGTATTCCATATTGGATCTTCCTATCCCTACAAATCATTATCCCCTTACAGAACTCAGTTGGCTCTGTGTGTGTGTGTGTGTGTGTGTGTGCACGGGCGTGCATGTGCATGCATATGTGCACAGTGTGTCTGCCTTTCTTCCTCACTAGAATATAAACTCCATAAGGGTAGAGTCTATGAATGGATTTGCTGATTGTGGTGTCCCTAGAACCTAGTCCAGTACCGGATACATGGAATATATTCAGTAGAGTTCTGTTAAGTCCATTAGTTTGTTTGGTTACTCATTTGGTCATTTATTCTGTAATTTATCAAACATGTATTGAGTGCCTTTTATAAAATATTCACTGGTTTAGGCATTGGAGTTAAATGCAGTATTAAAATATATGTATGTATGTTTGTGTATATATATTTTTTACAGATTCAGGTGCTTCTGAGGAATCTGTAGCATTGATCCTAAAGGCAACAGCGTAGGAACATGTGGTAGCTCAAGTCACCGATGGAGTTGTTATCACCGATAAACTATGGGTGAGGGAGCCTCTTTTCTGGCACCAGTGTGGATAGTCTTTGGATTAGAAGGTTAAATGTATTCTTAGAATCTAATTTTAAAGTATAACTTAGTCCTTTTATTAGAAATAACATTTAAAATTGCACTTGAATAGTTTAAGCCTAGTAATAGCAGGGTAAGCTCGCAACATACTACTCTCCAAAGGGAGCTCCAGGTATGGTGCTAGAAGCAAAGGGTCAGAAGTTGGGCCACACAGGAGCTGTGGAAGGGATTGGCGAGGATCTGGACTGAGCGTCCACAGAGTCCCTGTACCAGGACTCTTGTTATTATCACAGAAACGTATGGCAGGGGTAAAGAGAAAATGAGCCTATCTCTATTATTAAGATAGGGGCCTAGATAAGCTTCATTTAGTTAATAAATGGGACATAGCCTTATTCTGATACTTCAAGAAAAATATTTGCTAGACTGAACTGCTAGAACTCAAGTGATTCATAAAACGGAGGCTGTTTGCTTTTCTATTTTGTAAAGTGAGGCTCACCTTAACAGTTTACATGTTTACAGTAGTACTTTAACAAATGGAATAGTGAAAGCGCCCTTCTTTCTTCCTTGATATAACCACCTAGAGTTAGGAATTCATTGTCATAGACAAACAGTCTGTTACAAGTAGGACTAGATTTTCTTTTCTATGCCTCATTCTAATGGTGTTTGATGAAATTACTTTTGCTTAGCAGGCATCAAAATAACTGAACACTTGGACTTATTCATAAAAAATTCAGGCAGAGGGTTGTTTGGTGTAGGGAGATAAGCCCTTATCACGCAGGATATGTATTCTATGAGAACAGGGACACAGTAGAAGTGTAAGCCTGTGAATCCAGTGTATGAACATTTATTGGAGCAGAAGCCACTAACGTGACAATTAGCTGTAAACAGACTGCATGTTTAACTGGAAAAGGAGCATGCAATTTAGTATTTACAAGATAAAAGCTATTCTTCCTTGCTAAACTAAAGAATATCTTCAACTGTGGAATTCCTTTTAAGTTTTCACCAAGGTTATTAATGATCAACCTGCCTGCTCTCTTAATTGGCCTTAGACATTATGTGGGAGAGAAAAGAAGTGGGAAGCTCAGTTTTTGTCCCTAAGAAACCCACAGTACAGGTGAGGACAAACATGATGTACAGCATGGATCATCAGTTGTTTGGTGGGTCTGCTCTGTGGCAAGCATTGTACTAGATGTTTTGCTCCTAGGATAAAATTTAATACTCACCACAGAACTGAATTATTATTCTCATTTTTAAAGTGAGGCTCAGAGAGACAAAATAATTTGGTTATGGTAAAACAACTTGTTAGTGTCCTGTTAAGGATTCACATCTGAACCAAAGCTGTCTTTTTACTAAACTGAGCTGCTTGTTAAAAATAGTGTCAAAAAGTTTAAAATCCAAATTGATCTGAGACTAGCAGAAGCATGCAAAAACTGTCAGGAATGAATTTTTAAAAAGCTGTGTTTGAGGAAAAAGATCAATAAGTAACAGTGTGTTGATTAGGGCCAACATTACAATATTGATAAGAAATACAGAGAAGCAGAAACCCTCAACTTTTGTTTTGCTTTTGTCTTCTCTGTCAAATAGAATGATCTTCAAACCATAGGGTGAAACAAATATTGGTTCCAGGGGAATTTAAATCTATATGGGTGAAGATTTTATGAGACAGCACCTAATGGATCTAAATTAACTCAGGTCTCCTACTAGATGAAATAGGCCCTTGAAGATTAGGACAACTTCAAAAAGGTCAATACACCTGTTATATTCTCTCATAGCACCCTGTAAGGCAGTGTATGTTATGATTTGTAAGTATATGTTTGTTTGTGGCCATTCCAATGATTACTTTTCTATCTAAGTGCTTTGTCTTTTGGTCTCCCTGCTGTTTCCCTGGTGGCCAGTACAGTGCCTGGGATGTAGTTGGGACTTAGCACACCTTCAAGGAAGAAAGGAGTTTACTACGTCCTTGTAGATGACCTCTGAGGAATCATTGGAAACTGAAGAGGATGATGACATTCTGATTTTGAAAAGAGTGTGATGGCAAGTAGGGGCACTTTTGCTAAGAAGTCACAATCTGGTTGCCCATAGGACAAATAACGCTGGCAAGGATCTGTTGACTGGTACAGAAAAAGTTATTAAATCTGAATACTTTTAGGGGATACGTGTTCTATAGTTTATTACAGTTTCCACCTCCTCTGCTCTCCTCTGTGTTCCCCAGTTTTATTCCCTGGTTAGTTCTTGGAAGCATTTGTGCTTTAGAGTGCAACAGATTGTTGACATGGATCCTATGCAAAGTTCTAGAATATATCATTGCAAAGATGAATGGTTTGTAAATAATTGGAGAGAAAAGAGTGAACTCTAAGCCATAGAACAAAATATTTTCAATTAACGCCTTTCTTTGACAGTATTTAACAGAAAAATGCAATAAATTGGGACAGTGGAAAGCTAAAGGATTCTGTCAGCAGTGTAACCTGTTCAACCTGTTTATCAATAATTAGTGGCATTGATGAATCATGTTTAAATGGAATTTTCCAGCATCTTTCTAAATAAAATACTTGTATGGCTATTTTTAATTAATTAATTTTAGTTGCTGTTTTTAGGCTTTCTATTTCTGTAGTTGAGGATCTAGTACTCTTAACAGAATCCAGGATAACATTCATGATCTAATATATTACATGATTGGGGCAATGAGCTTCTTAAAACAGAGTAAAGATAGAAGTTGTCCTCCCACAAAAAAGATGTCTTAAAAAATAAAACAACTCTCCTACATAAAATATGGACATGTTTAAAAATTTCTCTAGATTATCACAATCATTTCCACTCCTACTCAGTTTTTCCTATTCAATCTGTTTAAGGAGAGTTTAGAGCATCTTAGGTTCCAAAGCAAAAGGGCATATATATTTCCTCATCTTTTTGCCACACTCTGTATAAAATTAGTATACGCAGGATACAGTGCTAATGGTCTGATCAGTATGTATGGTTCTAACTCTAACTTAGGATGAATTTGATGATTCTGTTGGTATTGTATAAAGACCTTTGAAAGGCACTGGTCTGTGTGATCTTGAGAAAAAGGTGTCTGTGAGCCTTTTCCTCCTTGGGAAACGTGGCGTTAATATTGCCTACCTTAAAGGGTTGTTTGAGAAGTGCATGAGATTATATATACATCTGCCTTATACTGAATGTGCCAGCATTGTGTTAAGCTTATCAGATGCATTATTTTGTGTATAATCGACAGTAAATCAGGATACTTTGCTGCCCCTCTAAGTTCTAGAAAAAATCAAATTTCTAAATCCAAAATCTTTCTAAGATTTCTGCTCATTTTTAAGGAGCTTGTTTTCTAAGGACTAACTCAGAGCCTATTGGTTCTTTCATCATTTGATACCAGCTATGTTTGAAAGAATGACAATTCCTTCTTCATTATTTTTATCGTTTTTGGTCAGAGATCACTCACTGATCTCCGGGTGTAGAATATGTTACTGATGGTTTTGCAGTGTCACAGGGAAGAATTATATAATGTGTGGCACAAAATGTCACCTTTTTGCTGGCTACTGCCCATGACTTCTCTCTCCTGTCCCCTTCTTTTTAGTTTAGTTTTTGTTAGATTTCCCTGGAAACTTCAAATTGGTTGTCTTCTATCATGCAAAACTAAAGTTTTGATATCTGTTATCCAGGCTCTTGAGATCCCACTTTCTACACCATCATTTACCAAAATTATTTTCTTTTAAAAAAAATTCTACATTTATCAATGTATTGCATTCACATAGTTAAAAATCAAAAAGGACTAAAGGGCATATTTTGAATAAAATATAGACTCCTGTCCCATACTTCCTCATTCTCAAGTCTTGCTCTCCTAATGTATCAACTTCAGCTCTTTTACAGGTATCTTGTAGATATCTTCTGCAGTTTTCCAGCATCTTTATAAATATTTATATTTGTGCTGCTGTTCATTAGTTTTTCAATCTTAGTGTTTTTAGACTTCCTGTTATGGTAATTCAGGATTTATCACTCTTAATACACGCCACTCCACATGTACACATGTGTTCTCTCAGTGTAATTTAGCATGTATTTAATTAACTCAGTACTCAGTTTTTATGTTACTGAGTAAATATTATTTACTACTGAGCCAAGTGGTATACTATATTTCTTCTTTCCCAAATTTACTCTATTGTTTTACTATATTTATTATTGCTTATATTTCTCTATTTTGCATTTCTTCCAAAAGCTCCAATAAAACTGTCAAACACTTACTAATATATTTTCAAATGTTAAGATGTAAGAGATAATAAATCAGTTAATTCATTTTTTTTTTTTTTTGCACTAGAAAGCCCTCCTCCCATTTGTCTATCATCCTTCTCTGGTCTCAGCTGGTTACACTTTAGGCATCATGATCAGATGTCCTCCTGGAATTCCCTTCATTCTTTTTCAGTGTTTGATCCTGTGTCTGGGATGCCATGTATTACTTTCTTGTTTTTTTCCCTTATTTTGTGGAGCTCATCTTCTAGCATCTCTCTAAGAAAGGGTGATGGCATTTATTTGAATTTGCTGCATGTCTGAAAATATTTTTATTATACTCTCACATTTGATTGATAATTTATGGAATAGTACACATCTCTCATTTGATGGGAATAGTGGCTGTTGAGTTTCTCTCAAGCATCCTCCTTATATTTTTATGATTTCCCATTCTGTGAATTCTGTCTCTACAAGGTATAATCCAGAATACTCGTTTCACCAACCTCCTTTGCAGTTATGGGGCACTTATGTGAGTTCATCTTATCAGACAGTCCTTACCAGTACAGGATTACATTCAGAAGCAAGTAGCTTTAGTGTTATAGGAAGAAACCATTTTGCTGGTGAAGGTTTAGAGGCATGTGGTTTTCAGGGGCACTAGTGTCACTGGTGTCATGGGAGGAGAAATTGCAGTGCATGGTTGGTGCAGTAGTAAAATAAAATGGCTTTTCCATCAGGGTGGTTCTGCAGTGTAGTTCTGGGTCTTGGTACTGGAACCCTGATCTTGAGCTTATTTCTCCAGCATTCCCAATGATTCAGTGAGCTATCTACTATCCTTTAAAACACTCAGTTTTCTTAGCTTACAGGGTACATTCTCTTGTTTGCAATGAAGACTGATACAGTTAGTTTGGAATGCTAGATTAAGAATAATTTTGTGTCATAAGTTCAGAGGTTCAGCTTTGCTGTCATTTAATATCTAGTGTTGCTGAAATATGTAATGCCTATTATTTTATGAAGGCTGTGTGTGTGCTATCTTATAAACTTTCAGAATCTTCCCTTACGTCTTGATAAAATTTCTAGTGGTGTTTCTTATTGTTCTGGGCATTCCTGAGCACCCTCTTTCTGGAAAATTATTTATTTCAGTTCAAGGAAAACTAATATTATTTCTTTGATAATATCTGTATTCAGGATTTCTGGAATTCCTATTAAATGTCAGAAAGCAGGGTGCAGTTCTCTTATTTTGTTGTGTCTTTCCTATATTCTATGTCGTTTTACATTTTAGTCTAATTTCCTGGATTTCCCAACTATAACTTCCATCTCTGCTTTTTTTTTCTTTATGCAGTACGCGGGCCTCTCACCGTTGCAGCCTCTCCCGTTGTGGAGCACAGGCTCCGGATGCGCAGGCTCAGCGGCCATGGCTCACTGGCCCAGCCGCTCCGTGGCATGTGGGATCTTCCCGGACCGGGGCACGAACCCGTGTCCCCTGCATCGGCAGGCAGACTGTCAACCACTGCGCCACCAGGGAAGCCCCCATCTCTGCTTTTGATTAAAAAAATCAGTTATAATATCTTCAATTTTCAGGAGCTCTTTTAAAAATTTCTTTCACATCTTTATTGGAGTATAAATGCTTTACAATGTTGTGTTAGTTTCTGCTGTATAACAAAGTAAATCAGTTATATGTATACATATATCCCCATATCCCCTCCCCCTTGAGCCTCCCTCCCACCCTCCCTATCCCATCCCTCTAGGTGGTCACAAAGCACCGAACTGATCTCCGTGTGCTATGCAGCAGCTTCCCACTAGCCATCCATTTTACATTTGGTAGTGTATATATGTCAGTGCTACTTTCTCACTTCATCCCCACTTCCCCTTTACCTCCGTGCCCTCGAGTCTGTTCTCTACGTCTGTGTCTTTATTCCTTCCCTTCCACTAGGTTCATCAGTACTGCTTTTTTAAATTCCATATATATGCATTAGCATATGGTATTTGTTTTTCTCCTTCTCACTTCACTCTGTACGACAGATTCTACGTCCATCCATCTCACTACAAATAACTCAATTTCGTTCCTGTTTACGGCTGAGTAATAGTCCATTATATATATATGTGCCATATCTTCTTTATCCAATCATCTGTTGATGGATATTAGGTTGCTTCCATGTCCTGGCTATTGTAAATAGAGCTGCAGTGAACATTGTAGTACATGTCTCTTTCTGAATTATGGTTTTCTCAGGGTATATGCCCAGTAGTGGGATTGCTGGGTCATATGGTAGTTCTGTTTTTAGTTTTTTAAGGAACCTCCATACTTTTCTCTATAGTGGCTGTACCAATATACATTCCCACCAACAGTGCAAGAGGATTCCCTTTTCTCCTCACCCTCTCCAGCATTTATTGTTTGTAGTTTCTCTGATGATGGCCATTTTGACCGGTGTGAGGTGATACCTCATTGTGGTTTTGATTTGCATTTCTCTAATGATTATTGATGTTGAGCATCCTTTCATGTGTTGGCCATCTGTATATCTTCTATGGAGAAGTGTCTATTTAGGTCATCTGCCCATTTTTGGACTGGGTTGTTTGTTTTATTGTTTTTTGGGTGTTTTTTTTTTTTTTTTGCGGTACGCGGGCCTCTCACTGTTGTGGCCTCTCCCATTGTGGAACACAGGCTCCGGACATGCAGGCTCAGCGGCCATGGCTCACGGGCCCAGCCGCTCCATGGCATGTGGGATCTTCCCGGACCGGGGCACGAACCCGTGTCCCCTGCATCGGCAGGCAGGACTCTCAACCACTGCGCCACCAGGGAAGCCCTGGGTTGTTTGTTTTTGTGATACTGAGCTGCATGAGCTGCTTGTATATTTTGGAGATTAATCCTTTGTCAGTTGCTTCCTTTGAAAATATTTTCTCCCATTCTGAGGGTTGTCTTTTCGTCTTGTTTATGGTTTCCCTTGCTGTGCAAAAGCTTTTAAGTTTCATTAGGTCCCACTTGTTTATTTTTATTTTTATTTCCCTTACTCTAGGAGGTGGGTCAAAAAGGATCTTTCTGGGATTTATGTCATAGAGTGTTCTGCCTATGTTTTCCTCTAAGAGTTTGATAGTGTCTGGCCTTACATTTAGGTCTTTAATCAATTTTGAGTTTATTTTTGTGTATGGTGTTAGGGACTGTTCTAATTTCATTCTTTTACATGTAGCTGTCCAGTTTTCCTAGCACCACTTATTGAAGAGGCTGTCTTTCTTCATTGTATATTCTTGCCTCCTTTATCAAGGAGAAGACGACCATATGTGTGTGGGTTTATCTCTGGGTTTTCTATCCTGTTCCATTGATCTATATTTCTGTTTTTGTGCCAGTACCATATTGTCTTGATTACTGTAGCTTTGTAGTATAATCTGAAGTCTGGGAGCCTGATTCCTCGAGCTCCCCTTTTCTTCCTGAAGATTGCATTGGCTATTCGGGGTCTTTTGTGTTTCCATTCAAATTTTGAAATTTTTTGTTCTAGTTCTGTGAAAAATGCCAGTTTGATAGGAATCGCACTGAATCTTTAGGTTGCTTTGGGTAGTACAGTCATTTTCACAATGTTGATTCTTCCAGTCTGGGAGCATGGTATATCTCTCCATCTGTTTATGTTATCTTTGATTTCTTTCATCAGTATTTTATAGTTTTCTGAGTACAAGTGTTTTGTTTCCTTAGGTAGGTTTATTCCTAGGTATTTTATTCTTTTTGTTGCAATGGTAAATGGGAATGTTTCCTTAATTTCTCTTTCTGATCTTTCATTGTTAGTGTATAGGAATGCAAGAGATTTCTGTATTAATTTTGTATCCTCCAACCTTAACAAATTCATTGATTAGTTCTAGTAATTTTCTGGTGGCATCTTTAGCATTTTCTATGTATAGTATCAGGTCATCAGCAAAAAGTGACAGTTTTACTTCTTTTCCAACTTGTAGTTCTATTCCTTTTGTTTCTTTTTCTTCTCTGATTGCTGTGGCTAGGACCTCCAATACTATGTTGAATACTAGTGGCAAGAGTGGACATCCTTGTCTTGTTCCAGATCTTAGAGGAAATGCTTTCACTTTTTCACCATTGAGAATGATGTTTGCTGTGGTTTTGTCGTATATGGCTTTTATTATGTTGAGGTAGGTTCCCTCAATGCCCACTTTCTGGAGAGTTTTTAATCATAAATGGCTGTTGAATTTTGTCAGAAGGTTTGTCTGCATCTATTGAGATGGTCATATTGTTTTTAATTCTTTAATTTTTTAATATGATATATCACATTGATTGTTTTGCATATTTTGAAGAATCTTTGCAGCCCTGGGGTGAATCCCACTTGATCATGGTATATGATCCTTTTAATGTGTTTTTGGGTTCTGCTTGCTAGTATTTTGTTGAGGATTTTTGCATCTATTTTGATCAGTGATATTGGTCTATAATTTTCTTTTTTTGTGATATCTTTTGTCTGGTTTTGGTATCAGGGTGATGGTGGCCTCATAGAACAATTTTGGGAGTGTTCCTCCCTCTGCAATTTTTTGGAAGAGTTTTGAGTAGTATAGGTGTTAACTGTTTTCTAAATGTTTGATAGAATTCGCCCGTGAAGCCATCTGGTCCTGGACTTTTGTTTGTTGGGAGATTTTTAATTACAGTTTCTATTTCATTACCTGTGAATGGTCTGTTTCTATTTTTAATTCTTCCTGGTTAAATCTTGGAAGGTTGTACTTTTCCAAGAATTTGTCCATTTCTTTCAGATTGTCCATTTTATTGGCATATAGTTGCTTGTAGTAGTCTCTTATGACCTTTTGTGTTTCTGCAGTCAGTTTTAATCTCTCCTTTTTCATTTCTAATTTTATTGATTTACATCATCTCCATTTTTTTTCTTGATGAATCTGGCTAATGGTTTATCAGTTTTTTTTATCTTCTCAAATAACCAGCTTTTAATTTTATTGATCTTTGCTATTTTCTTTGTTTCTATTTCATTTATTTCTGCTCTCATCTTTATGATTTCTTTCCTTCTACTAATTTTGGGTTTTCTTTTTTCTTCATTTTCTAGTTGCTTTAGGTGTAAGGTTAGATTGTTTATTTGAGATTTTTCTTGTTTCTTGAGGTAAGCTTGAATTGCTATGAACTTCCCTGTTAGAACTGCTTTTGCTGTGTCCCATAGGTTTTGGATCATGTTTTTGTTGTCATTTGTTTCTAGGTATTTTTTGATTTCCTCTTTGATTTCTTCAGTGATCTCTTGGTTATTTAGCAGCACACTGTTTAGCCTCCATGTATTTGTGTTTTTTACTGTTTTTTCCTGTAATTGATTTCTCATAGCATTGTGACTGGAAAAGATGCTTGGTACGATTTCACTTTTCCTAAATTTTCCACGGTTTGATTTGTGACCTGAAATGTGATCTATTCTGGAGAATGTTCCATGTGCACTTGAGGAGAAAGTGTATTCTTCTGCTTTCAAGTGGAATGTCCTAAAAATATCAATTAAGTCTATCTGGTCTATTGTGTCATTTAAAGCTTGTGTTTCCTTATTTGTTTTCTTTCTGGATGATCTGTCTATTGGTGTAAGTGGGGTGTTAAAATCCCCCATTATTATTGTGTTACTGTCAATTTCTCATTTTATGGCTGCTAGCATTTGCCTTACGTATTGAGGTGCTCCTATGTTGGGTGCATAAATATTTATAATTGCTACGTTTTCTTTTTGGATTGATCCCTTGATCGTTATGTAGTGTCCTTCCTTATCTCTTGTAACAGTCTTTATTTTAAAGTCTAATTTATCTGATATGAGTATCGCTACTCCAATTTCTTGTGATTTCCGTTTGCATGGAATATCTTTTTCCATCCCGTTACTTTCAGTCTGTATGTGTCCCTAGGTCTGAAGTTGGTCTCTTGTAGACAGTGTATATAAGCGTCTTGTTTTTGTATCCATTCAGCCAGTCTGTGTCTTTTGGTTGGAGCATTTATCCATTTTCATTCAAGTTGATTATCGATAAGTATGTTCCTATTACCATTTTCTTAATTGATTTGCGTTTGTTTTTGTGGGTCGTTTTCTTCTCTTGTGTTTCCCGCTTAGAGAAGTTCCTTAGCATTTGTTGTAAAACTGGTTTGTTGGTGCTGAATTCTCGTACCTTTTGCTTGTCTGTAACGGTTTTAATTTCTCTGTGGAATCTGAAGGAGATCCTTGCTGGGTAGAATAATCTTGGTTGTAGGTTTTTCCCTTTCATCACTTTAAATATATCCTGCTACTCCCTTCTGGCTTGTAGAGTTTCTGCTGAAAGATCAGCTGTTAACCTTACGGGGATTCTCTTGTACGTTACTTGTTGCTTTTCCCTTGCTGCTTTTAATATTTTTTCTTTGTATTTAATTTCTGATAGTTTGATTAACGTGTGTCTCGGCGTGTTTCTCTTTGGATTTATCCTGTATGGGACTCTGCACTTTCTGAACTCTATTGACTATTTCCTTTCCTATGTTAGGGAAGTTTTTGACTATAATGTCTTCTAATATTTTCTCAGACCTTTTCTTTTTCTCTTCTTCTTCCGTGACCCCCCATAATTCGAATGTTGGTGCATTTACTGTTGTCCCAGAGGTCTCTGAGACTGTCCTCAATCCTTTTCATTTTTTTCTTTATTCTGCTCCCTGACAGTTATTTCCACCATTTTATCTTCTGACTCATTTGTCTGTTCCTCTGCCTCAGTTATTCTGCTGTTGATTCCTTCTAGAGTATTTTTAATTTCAATTATTGTGTTGTTCATCACTGTTTGTTTGCTCTTTAGTTCTTCTGGATCCTTGTTGAATGTTTCTTGTATTTTCTCCATTATGTTTCCGAGGTTTTGGATCATCTTTACTATCATTACTCTAAATTCTCTTTCAGGTACGTTGCCTATTTTGTCTTCATTTGTTTGGTCTGGTAGGTTTTTACGTTGCTCCTTCGTCTGTTACAAATTTTTTTGTCATTTCATGTTTTTTTTTTTTATATATGGGGCTGTATTCCTGTTGTTTGGCTGGAGATGTCCAGCACTGGAGTTTGCAGGCAGTTGGATAGAGCCGTGTCTTGGTGCTGAGATGAGGAACTCGGGGAGGCCTCACTCTGATTAATATTCCCTGGGGTCTGAGGTTCTCTGTTAGTCCAGCGGTTTGGACTTGGAGTTCCCACCACAGGAGCTCGGGCCTGGCCTCCGGCCTGGGAACCAAGGTCCCACAAGCTGTGTGGCATGGAGAAAAAAAAAAAAAAGCAAGGAGCAATACAATAACAAAGAATAAAAAACAAAATAAAATTAGAAAGATAAAAAATATATTAGGAAAAGTAAAAATATAATTGAAACAACTGCAACAAGGTAAAATAAAACCACAACAGACAAAAAAAAGCCTTGGCTATAGGGGGCAGAGTTTAGGTGGAGGTGGAACTTCTGCAGGGGCGGGGTTTAGGGTGGGACGGGATCTAGGTGGGCGGGGGGTGACGTTTGAGCGTAGGGTGGCGCCTAGGCTCAGGATCCATGCAGCTCGAAAAGGCCTTGGGGGCGGGGGCCTAGGCGGGGCAACATTGAAGCGTGGGGTGGGGCCTCTGCTTAGGACCTGCTGGGAAGGGGAGAGGCAGCCTCGAAAGGAGGGCCTCTGGAGTGTGGAGTTCTGGAGTTTGGAGGTAAGGCCCTGGGTGAGGGTGTGTGGGTGGGGTTTAGGCTCAGCACGTTTGGAGGGGGTCTCAGAGGGGGTCTCCAAGTGTAGGGGTAGGGCCCTGGGTGGGGGTATGGGGGTGGGGCTTGGGCTCTGCACAGCAGCAGGGAGGCTCCAAGGGCAGAGGATTAGGCCTGGGAGCCCAACAAGCTCCCTGGTGCCTAAGAGGACAGGAAAAGCACTGGCCATGTTACTTTCTGTTCTTTTGCACCCCTCCCCCACCATCTCCCCCAGGGTCTCCCCGATCCCCTCTGGACCCCTAACAATGGGTGGGTCCTGCTAGGTGTAGGAACTCCTCCCCTCCCCCAGTCCCCCCTCAGGGGTGCCGGTCCCGGAGGTCCGGCCTTTACTTTTCCTCCTCCTTTCCTCCCTCCCACTCCCTCAGGACCCGCATGGCTGGAGGGGGCCTCGATGCACAGAGGATCAGGCCCGGTATCTCAGCAGGCTCCTGGGGGCCCAAGTGGGCAGGGGAAACCTCGCCACTCTCCCTTTTGATCCTCTGCCCTCCCAGTGGTCCCCCAATTTCGCCCTTTGGGTGTGGGATCCCTTTCCCTCCCCCAGCTGCCCCTCAGGGATGCCAGTCCCGTCCCGCCTCCACTTCTCCTCCCCGCCACTGGGGTTTCCTCCCGTCCCCTTGGTTGTCTGTGGTCCCCCACTGTGCCTAGTAGGTGCCCTAGTTGTGAGGAGATGCAAATTCTGCATCCTCCTAGTATGCCATTTTGACTCTGCCCCCAGGAGCTCATTTTTAAATTCTAAGACAGTCCTTTTTTCACTGCATCATTTTTTAGTTTTAGAGAAAGAGTTATGTCTCTCTGAATATCTTGCATGTTATGTTGATTTTCTTCTTCATTGCCTTTTATCTTCTTTTTTGGTTTCTGTTTGTTTTGATCTTTCACTTTGGATACTTACTCAAATGTCCAGGAACCTTTAACTTTCCATTGATACTTGTCACTAAAATTCTGGTCAGAAGTTCTGTTTAATGGTAGATGGACTTGTTGTCTGATGGCCTTCAATAGAAAGCCATTTATTTCATTGAGGGTCAGTCAAAGGTCAATATGTGAACTGTTTAGTTACCTAAACAAAAATCCTCTAGTGTTCTTCCTGATGAGGATTGAGGTCTAAGACGCCTGTAGTTCAGTATGTGAACTTATGCATAGTCCCTGCTTTTCAGTACCATGAATCATCCCCTTTTCCATGTGTCTCTTGTTCCCACATTAGGAGGACCCTTACTGACTCCATTTCTCCACAGGAGAACATACCCCCTCTCTCACAGAGCTGAGGTTGAGGAACAGTTGCCTGGCTGCACAGACTGAAAAAGAGAACCTGGGTGGAAAGGTCTCCATGCCACTTACTATGAGTATAGATCTTAGCCGTTTTCTCTTTGTTCACCCCAGCCCTTCCAGTTTTAGTGCTGACTGGTTCCAAAGGCTGAGCTTCCAGACGTTTTGTTGGGTAAATTGGCTAGCTTCTTTTTTGGTACCCTCTGATGCTGATGTAGACTTTAGCTTCCTGTATTCTGATATGTCAGTTACCACACCATTTATTTTTCGTCTCTCAAATATTTGTTGAAGTTATTCTTCTCACTGTTTCCTCCTCTCTCATTCTCAACATTATGGGTTACTAACATGCTAATTTCTCAACTGTCATTTTGGATTAATTTTGGGAGCATCAAAAGGTAAAAACATGAGGTAATCCTTTATGTAATCAAATATTCCTCTCAATTTTTCCAAACAATGACAAATATTACAATAAGGAATTCTGGTGTCAGTTAAAATAATAAAGTGATCAAATCATCACTATGAAGGAGGTATACTGTCTCTTTAACATTTGATAGAATGAGATTCAAAGGGGTTAATTAACTGTCTAGAGTGATATCTATTTAGTAGGTGTCAGAGTACAACTTGAATTCCAGACCATTGTAATTCTGAAGGCCATGCTGTAACTATTAAACATTGTTTAGTACATCGAATACCTGACACATCATAGGTTCTGAATGATGGCAACTATTGGTAATGTACAGTATTCAGTGTTTTAGATGGATGTTGTTTCTAGAGTGAGTGGGGTAGTAGGATCATCCTTATACACAGCATCTAGAATAATTTAGGTCTGACAGCAGTAAGTAACCTAATGAGCATTTTTAAACTTATTGTGATTGGTAGAATAATGCCCCCACCTCCCAAAGATGTCTATATCCCAATTCCTGGAAACTGTGAACATGTTAGTTTATATGGCAAAGGGAATTAAGGTTACAGATGTAATTAAAGTTGCTACTAAGCTGACTTTGAGATATCTGGGTGGGCCCGATGTGGTCACAAAGGTCCTTATAAGTGGAAGAGGATGGCAGCATGAAAAGGACTTACCTTAAAGATGCTGGCTTTGAAAATGGAGGAATGGGGCCACTAGCTAAGGAATGCAGATTGGAAGCTGGAAAAGGCAAGAAAACTGGTTCTCCCATAACGTCTCCAAAAGAAATGCCAGCCCTACCAACACTTTGATTTTAGCCCTGTGAGACTTGTTTCAGATTTCTCATCTCCAGATCTGTAAGATTTTTTTGTTGTTTTATGCCACTAAATTTATGATTTATTATAGTAACAGCAATAATAGATGAACACATTTATAAGTAAAGTAAAAGTTTGTGTGTATGCACGTAGCTTACAAGAGGAAAAAGATAGTAAATGCTCATTTGAGAAGACTAGGCAAAAGGACATTGTGGCCTGCGGCTTGTCAAGGAAGGAGTGACTGGAGCTGCAAAGGCACCACTCAGTGGTTAGGGTGGAGGGAATCCATTTTCATCCTGGACACAGGCAGGACAGTGACTCTTCTTGCCCTAAGGAATTTAAAAGACCCCTAATTGTGCTACAGTGTTCAGCGCAGAGACCTTGTCACAGGACACCCAGGTTTGGGAGAACTGATGAATGGAGGAAATAAGCAGAAGCCAGTCCTGGTGGGATGAGAGAGTTAGGATCTGGCATTGTTCTCTGCAGAGTGGAGGGAGTAAATCTCCGAAGTATCACCTACTAAGCACTGTTCTTAAAGTGGCCTTTTCTCTATTCTAGGTTTCAGGGCTGGAGGTCAGATGTGAGGCAATCCCAGTAGTGCCAATAGGGAAGTGAGGTAGAGAAGGGAGGGAAGCTGATATTCTAATGAGACGATCACCACAGTGACACAGCAGGGCTTAGTCCTATTGGGCACCTCCGGGGAGTCAGTGCAGGACACACCTCTCTTTGTCAGCTTCTGAAGGCTGCTCCAGAGACATCACCTTTCTGCCACCTCTGGACTCCCCTGTGCCTGGGCTGAGCATTTTTGGCAAGTAGATAAAGCCCTCTATTAAGAGCTGCAAATGCTTTAAGTAAGAAGCCTGCAGCAGGTTTGGGAATGGTGGACGCCAAGGATTTATGTTCTGCTTCCCACCTATCATGACACAGAGAGCATGACATGTAAGGCATAAGAATCTATGAGATATCTGGAATCTAGACGCCAGTGAGATCTAGGAGAATGAAAATCAGACTTTCCACAATGGAAACAATTATTCTTGGCCACACTGATTAGTAGTCAGTGGAGAAGAGGGATTCGAAATTGATATAAAAAACTTTTTGTTCACATTGCATAGCAATGTTAACTATATAGGAATCTGTATATAGAGATGTAGATATGTACACTCAAACTTGAGTGTTGTAGCCAATATGTAGGTGCCCAAAGGAGTCAAACAAGATAAAAAGCACCAAGTGTGCATTCCAGCAAGATTTACTGTGTTATGCATGTATCCCACATTTCACTTTTCTAAACACAAAAAAATCAAGGCCCCAGTAGGCACACTTCCCAAAGTATGCAAATTGCAGGTGCACAATATGTGGTTGAGAACAGAAGTCAAGGAATTGGTTGTACCCACCTTCCTTCTCTGAAGGTAGAACAGTTGGGAGCATCATCTTCATGCACTAAGAACTACCATTTAAAGTAATAGCAGTCTCAGACTGTACAGGCTCACAGCAGGCTTAACTAACCATGGCAGATGTAATGGTTCAGAAATGAACCATGTAAAAAATAAGTCAAAAAACAAACATTTGGACATGACTTATATTTGAGGACTTTAGTCAGTTATATACCAAGATCTGGCAAAACAGAGATGAAAAACTGTTCCTTTTTTGCATGTTGTATTCTCTGATCTCCAGGAAAGAAGCATTAAAAAGAAAAAATTTCAAGAGCTCTAGCTTTGGAATCAGATGGGGGTGAAAATGCTCTTATTCTAATGTTTACTAGCTTTGATTTTGACCAAGTTATTTGAGTCTCTATTCCTTCATCTCTCAGAGGATGATACCTTCCTCAGGTAGTTTTAGTGAGGGGGAATTGGATTAATACATAAAGCTTCTCTTTATTTTAGAGTTTGAATTGAGTTTTCATCTCATTTCTCCTTGTGCAGTCCTGGGCTTTCTCAGAGTAGAGGATATTTGTGTCATTGTGATTAAGTTCAAGATTATTTACTGATGCTCTTTTGAGTTATAGGTACTCTGCTAGCTACTGGTGATACCAAAAAGAATGGAACACAGACCCTGTCTTTGAGGAGTTCAAAATATAGTGGAGGTATAGACAATAAATCATCTCAGTACATTGTGTGTTACATACTACAGTAGAAGCATGTACAAAATATTAAAAGAGCTCAGATTATGGGGTAATTGATTCTCCCATGGAAATGGAAGAGAAAAGAGAATGCCAAAGAGGGGAAGTTATATTTGAGCCGTGCCTTGAAGAATAAGTAAGATTGTTTATTTTAAAAGGGAAAAGAGAGAGCCAACTCCAAGCAAAAGGACATCTTAAGAACTGTGTTTCAAGTATGTTTATAAGCAGCTGCCTGAACAACCTCTGGGGCACATGGTTGCTCTGGACTTTTGGAAAAACCTCCACAGACTATACCCTGAATCATTTTGTAGAGAAAGCCAACACTTGGTTTTCATAACTATTATGAAAATAGTTCATAATAAGTCATGGGTGACATGACTGATTTTTTTTTTTTTGCTAATTATCATTTTGAATGTATTTGGACTCTACACAAGGGTGCACCGAGTCAGAGACCCAACTTCAAACAAGTTTAACCATCTAGAATTAGCCACATAATAGAAAATGGTGAAAACTTACAGAAAGCCTGAGTAGGGAAAGAACCGTCATGGATTCCATGGGCTTAATTTTAAATTTATTTTTAAGTTACAGAAAATATACAAGTCAATTATCAATATATAAGGGTTTAGAGTAAGAAACGAAAGTTGAGATTTTTGACTAAATATAGCAGATTTTTGGCTAAGTATAGCATGAACAGTTGAATTCATGATTCCTCTTAAAATCCCAGTTTTAGGGCAATAAGGTGATTTTTTTAAAGTTGTAAATCCACAGTGTCAAGGAAACCATAGAGGAGGTGGCAACGTAGTAGATGGACGAAAGCTGAAATCAGCAGACCAAAGGAAGTTGAAATGTAGTTTGGGTAGGGAGTGGAGCCAAGTAGCAAGGCAGTGTGGGTCCCATGGAGACATGAGATATCTTTGAAATAGGACTGTGAGTAGGATGAAAAGCAGGATTATTATTAGAAAGGCTGTTTAAGAACTTGATCCCTAGATTTCCTTCTTCAGCCCACACTGTCAGGTACCCACTGCTCCCTTCCCTTGAATGAAGGCAGGTGGATTTTCTGGAGAGGTGAAGTCAATGAAATTCTGAGTTTAAGACATTTCAGGGTCAGGGAAGGAAGGTGTGAATGTGTATGTGGGAGGAAGATCAGAGGTCTGTTGAATATGTTTTTTTTTAAGTCTTGTAGAATTGTTTAACAATGTAAATAACTTTGTAAAAGAAAAAAATTAAGGGATGTTTCCTCTCTCCTCACTGTAAGACTTGATGATTAAGAGATTCTCTCAGGCCCTCACATGGAATCAAATTTATTTTGGGTCCATATGAATATTACAGTGAATTTATATTCGAGTATTCAGTATTCTGGAGAGAAGGGAAGGATTTGTATGATAAAAAGGAGATGCATGAAAAAAATTTTTTTTCTTTTGATCATTTTATTAGATTTTTTTCAATAAAATATCAAAATAATCAAAATTCAATTTATTACAAACACTGTTCTGATTCTAGGTGTCAGAAGTCTTAGAATAGAACCAGGGATTTAAGAAGGCTCATCCTATCTCTGATTCAGCCTCCTACAAATAATTCAATGACTTGTGCTCAGTTTTCTGAAATGTAAATAAGATTTGTGTCTTGTTCGGTCAGACACATAACAATGTTGATTTAGTGCCCAGCAGTGAGCTGAGCAGTGAACAGATCCTTCCTTGCACGTAATGGCATCTTATCCTGAGGCCTAATGTGAAGTGTTTTCTTATCACCAAAGCACTCCTTACTCCCAAGATGAGCTTGGCATATTGAATGTATGACTGAAAATAATCTAATATTTTTCTTGATCTAGAATTTTTACTTTCAAGTGAGTGCTGTTTTTTTCACAGTATTTACCTTGGAAAATTAGATACTAATAGTTAAGTCATGTTATTTTAGAATTCTTCCTTTGAATTTCTTTCCTCTGGAACCTGAAGCATGGTTTTTATCCTTATCTTAAGAGTAAACCAAGAGCGTTTAAAATTAAGTCCAGGGAATAAGTCAGATTAGAAAGTCAGTAAGTTCCATTTTGGGAAATAAAGTTGAGGAAGGGCAATATAGAAATGCCTCTGAGTTTAGTGTGTGGCCACTGAACAATTCTAACAGCTGAACATTTTTTCTCTAGGTGACTATTTCAAAAGAGATTATCCATTAGATATATAGATATTAATAGATATATATAGTTCATGGCTAAACACTCAATAGCTTCCATCTTACTGGTCAGATGTGTTTTAATTTAATGCTGTTTATTCTTTTTTTGTATGTGTAGCTGCATTCATGGCAGCTTCATTTATCTTAATTTGTTAACTCCTGTGAAGTCATTATTCTGTAGACTTAGTGCAGTATCATAATCGATCAGGTAATTAAAGTATTTATTTTTGGTAGGTGATGAATTTAATAATAGAGATAATGTACATGCATTCAGGGACTGCTGGAGTTTGCATAGAACATGAAGCAAAACACAACACATCTTCAGACTGTGTGGACAAGCACACAGTTAAAATCCTGAGGATTATAGCAGTGATGGGGGTGGTTAGAGCGATGGTTAGAAGGCAAATTAGATGAAGAAAGATTCATAAAAGCAAGGGATGTGGGCTTTTCAGATCCTTTAGTCAAATCCCCTGACTTTATACAGGAGTAAACAGAGGCCCAGGGAGGTGATTTTCCTAATACAAATGGAAGAGCAGGACTCTAATTCCAGGATTCGGGACTCTTTTTTTCTTTATGGTCTCTCTCCCTACTCCAAGCTTCAGGATAAGTTTGAAGTATGTAGTTTGTCTTTAATGGTTTCTTACCTAAAATCTCATTCCTCTTCTTTTTTCTCTTTCTTTTGTATGCCTCTGTACTAAAAATTTCCTCTCACATTTCTTTCCTCTCAACATGAAGTTCTTTTATATAAAAGGGGGAAGGTTCTGAAAGCCTCTGATCTAAGCTGGCATACAGCTGCTTTGGAGTGAGATGAAAAGCTAAGAGGAATTTGCCTTCAAACCTTGACGGCAGAAACCACTGTCAGTGAAATTTCTAGCGTTCATTTCTTTTGGGAGGTCTCCCCAGCCCCTTGGTGTAATAGAACTGCGGTAAAAATATTGAAAGGTAAGTGATGAGACCCTTTCTCCTCTGTAATCAGGAGCATTCATTATGGTACTTGGATCATGGTTCTTGTCTGATTAGAGTCATGGATGGAGAAGATAACTGGAGGAAACTGAGCAAACTTAATTTACATTCTTAGCCTACACTTAGGCTTGGAAGAAGAGAAAAGGTTCAGAAGCAAGAAGAGGGCAGCAGGAGAGGAGATGGAGTAGTGAAACCAAGGAAGTTTGGAGAAATTTTGAGGTTGGGTGAGAAGAGTTTTACCAGCTCCTTCCTCTACTGGAAATCCAGGGAGAGGCAGATATGGGTAGAGATTTTAAGAAGTTGTTTTTTTTTTTTGTATGAGTCATTAGATACAGTTCGTCTTTTTCTCCCTCTACTGGAGACTTCCCTGTAGGCATACTGCTTTTCAAGTCTTTGAGGAGTTGGATTTTTGTTTTATTGGGTGCATCACCATGCTAAAGATGGGCCTCAAAGTTGGGGCAAAAAGAACCCCAAAAAACAGTTTCATTTGGAAAATGCAGGTATCCATTTTTGACGCCTTCCTTCTTTCCCACAATGCCTAGCCCAATTTTTCGCAATCTGCATTAATAGGAAAAATGACTGTGTGTCAGGAACCAAAAGGATGAGATCAGATATAAATTTAATTGATGCTTATAAACAGCTGAGGGGAGGAAATGGCGACCAACATGGTAAGTGCTTTTGCTGCCGTCTCTTTTTTGGAAGTGTTATAAAGATTAACTATGGCCAATGAAATCTGTTGACTCACTGGCTAGTTAACAAGTCCAGTCCATGACCAATGACATTAAATTTTCCAATAGCACTTTCAAGACGTTGTCATTAGTAGATTATCCCATAATCTGGCTATTTTATTTGTAAGTGAAGATAAATCCTAGATGCACTTATTATACAACCTTAATAAATACCTGGGGCAGCATTGGAGATAAAGAACACCTTTCACTCTTCTTGGGGTCCCTTTTCCAATCATAACTCTACCCCCCATTATCTCCTGGTCTGGAGTGTGACACTAATCTAGAGGACTGTTTCATTGTGGCCTTGTTTTTTTAGTCACAATACAAACAAAAGTGGCAGGATATTAGAGACAAAATGGATAGTGCTAAACAAATTACAGTTTAACTTCTCATTTATCAATGTAATTGAAAGTTACTAGCAGGGTGTGTGGTGCCAGTGTTTCTATCAGGGCATGAGTAATCTATTTATGCTGCATAATTCATCCTTCTGAGGTTCTAATGAGAACTGCTTAATTCAGGTTTTAATCAAACCTGACAAATCATCGTTGAAGTTGGCAATAGGCTTCTTCACAGGTGCCATTTCCCTGCTAGTTTGACGTAGCTTAGATTCATCTTCCTCTCCGCATGGTCCTTTCAGGCTTCACTTATTATAACAACAAAAAAGGACTGGTTTTCCTTCAACACCAAAATGCCAAATGTTTCTGGTCCTTTTTTGGACTCTTCAGTGCCATTAGTAGCAAGCTATTTTTATTTATTTTATTTTTAATACTGGAAATAATGAAGAGGAAAAAATGATTTTTTCACATACACATTTAACCTGTTTTACCAAATATATGAATTCCTTGAGCATATATTCCTTGAACAAGTTCATGTTCCAAATCTTGCTCTTATCCAGTAATCCAAATCACTTAGACAAGATCCATCTGCTGATGACGGGTGGTGGAGGATGCACCAGCTCAGATGCACTTAGGAGCTCCAGAGCCTGAAAGCTGACATCTACTTTGAAAAATAACACCAGTCTCTTTCTGGGAGAGAGTACAAAACAGATGGGAGATTCATAGCACACAAAAAAATGGTGGCTTTAATGTATGGATCTTACTATTGCAAAAATGAATGTCGGAGCCTGTAATCTTTGCTATTAACATGTGACATGGAAAAGATGTTTAATCAGTTAGCTCCTTGCCCCAGAATAGGATTATGACCTCTGTAAAGAGAGAAGTGTATTCTGCCTACTTAAGTTTCCCCGTAAAAATAGCTTTATAATTACATGTAGCCTTTCTGTTTCCAAATTCCTTTAACATGTATTAAATCACTTTTCTTCACAATAACCTTTTGAAGCAGGTAATACACATAACAACATCCCATTTTATAGCTAAACCAACAAAATCAGAGAGGGTAATTTATTTGCCTAAGGACATAGAGTTGGAAGTAATGGAATCTGACCTCCAATCCAGTTATGTCAACTCTGAGATTTGTGTCCTTTACATTGTTACACGGTACCTCATGGACATCAGGGAAGACCAGCCTTTGTAAGAATTCTTGCTGTACCCAAAATGATCTTCACCATGATCTGGGAAATAAGGCTCTTTATTTAGGCTGCCTGTAATTCTTTGGAAGGTTGTATAAATGAGACAACCCCTAAGGCTTTATTTGTAATTCCAAACCATTTGCTATTTATCAAGCCTGTGTTTCATTATAGACTATATCAAATGCAGACACTTTTGACTTACATGAATACTAAGTCCTCACTGTGGATACCAAACACACTGCTCTAATATCAGATGTTTCCCTTCAAGCATTATGGCAAATCTCAGTCTCATTCTTTTGCTGTAGCTCATAGAAATATTTAGCTGGGAGGACCTAAGAGAGCACACAGAAAAACATAGTTATTTAAAGCAAAAGAACTGAGGACCAGTGAGTTTAAGTATTTTATTTAAGAGTGATAATTACGAACTGCCAGAGTCTCTCACTTTTTAGATCGTCTGTGTCAACAATCGTTGCCTCTGTGGATGCATTTAAAAGGTTATTTACCAAAGTTCTACTGTAGGCACTGAAGGTGGTTTCACTCAGAACTGGGATGGGAAGCTCTTCTGGATGGACTTGCTCAAGCATTGGAGGTTGAGAATCAGAGCTAGTTAGAGAGTAAGCTGGGCTACAGCCTCATCTTCTGCATCTGGCATTGTCCATATCTATTAACATCACCAAGAAAAACTGTTTCTTTAATAAAAAAAATTTGCCTTCATTTTTATCAAGGATACAGGTAGGATCTTAATAACTTGGCTGCTAGCCTATTAATGCTGGACACAGGAGAAAGTCCATGGGCTATGATGTAGAGTTGAGTAATGTATGGAGGAGGTAGGCTGGGCACAGTGAAGTCAGGCAGTCTCAAAGTTTGGAGCAAAGGCTCCAGTGCTTATCTGACTTTTCCTGATATTATCCCTCATTACCATGACTTTGGGAGAATGCTAAAACAAGGAAGGGATAGTGAAGTGTTGAAATCAGAGAAGGTATTTTAAAACTTCACGTTTTATTTATTTTTTTATTTAAAATACAGTTGATTTACGGTGTGTTAATTTTTGCTGTACAGCAAAGTGATTCAGTTGGGTGTGTGTATATATATATGTATGTGTATATATATGTGTGTATATATATATGTGTGTGTGTGTGTGTGTATATATATATATATTCTTTTTTATATTTTTTTCCATTATGGTTTATCACAGGGTATTAAATATACTTCTCTGTAGGACCTTGTTGTTTATGCATTCTGTATATAATAGTTTGCATCTGCTAATCCCAAACTCCCAATCCATCCCTCCCCTACCCCTCCTTGGCAACCACAAGTCTGTTCTCTATGTCTGTGAGTCCGTTTCTGTTTTTTAGATAGTTTGATTTGTGTCATATTTTAGATTCCACATATAAGTGATATCATATGGCATTTGTCTTTCTCTGACTGTATATTCTTGCCTTCTTGTCATATATTAATTGCCCATATAAGTTTGGATTCATTTCTGGGCTCTCTATTCTGTTCCATTGATCTATGTGTCTGTTTTTGTGCCAGTACCATATTATTTTGATTACTGTAGCTTTGTAGTATAGTTGGAAATCAGGGAGCATGATACCTCCAGTTTTGTTTTACTTTCTTAAAATTGTTTTGGCTATTTAGGGTCTTTTGTGTTTTCATAAACATTTTAGAATTATTTGTTCTTGTTTTGTGAAAAATGCCATTGGTATTTTGATAGGGATTGGATTGAATATGTAGATTGCCTTGCATATGTAGATTACCTTGCATAGTATGGTCATTTTAACAATATTCATTCTTCCAATCCAAGAACACTGTGGATCTTTCCATCTGTTTGTGTGGTCTTCAATTTCTTTCATCATTGTCTTCTAGTTTACTGAGTTCAGGTCTTTCACCTTCTTAGTTAGTTTTATTTCTACGTGTTTTGTTCCTTTTGATGCAATTTTAAATGAGATTATTTTATTAATTTCTCTTTCTCCTAGTTCACTGTTAGTGTATAGAAACACACAGATTTCTGTATCCTGAAATTTTACTGAGTTCATTTATTAATTCTAAGTTTTTTGGTGGTGTCTTTAGGATTTTCTATATAGAATAGCATGTTCTCTGTTAACAGTGACAGTGTCACCTCTTGTTTTCCAATTTGGAGTATTTTTACTTCTTTTTTTTTCTGATTGTGGGGCCAAGACTTGAATACTATGTTAATAAAAAGTGGTGAAGTGAGCAACCTTGTCATGTTCCTGATCTTAGGGGAAATGCTTTCAGCTTTTCAGTGTTGAGAATGATGTTGGCTCTGTGTTTGTCATATATGGTCTTTATGATGTTGAGGTAATTTCCTCTGTGTACCCACTTCGTTGAGTGTTTTTATCATAATTGGATGTTGAATCTTGTCAAAAGCCTTTTCTGCTCTATTGAGATGATCATATGATTTTTATCCTTCAATTTGTTGATGTGCTGTATCATAATTTTGTTTTGTGGGTATTGGAACGTTCTCCCTGAGATAAATCCCACTTGATCATGTCGTATGATCATTAAATGTATTGTTGAATTTGTTTTGCTTATATATTGTTGAGGAGTTGTTGCATCTATGTTCATCATAGATGTTGGCTTGTAATTCTCTTTTTTTGGTGGTGTCTTTGTCTGATTTTGGTATCAGGATCATGCTGGCCTTGTAAAGTGAGTTTGGAAGCATTCCTTCCTCTTCAAATTTTTGGAATATTTTGATAAGGGTAGGTATTTAACTCATTTTTAAAGTTTGGTAGAATTCACCTGTGAAGCCATCTGGTCCTGGACTTTTGTACGTGGGGAGTTTTATTTTTTTATTATTCATTCAATTTCCTTACTTGTAATCTGTCTCTTCATTTTCTGTTTCTTCCTGATCAGTTTTAGGAGATTGTATGGTTCTGGGGATTTATCCATTTCTTCAGGTTGTCTAGTTTATTGGCATATAACTGGTCATGGTAATTTCCTATGATACTTTGTATTCCTGTGGTGTTGATTGTAATGTTTCCTCTTTCATTTCTGATTTTATTTGGGCCCTCTCCTTTTTTTTCTTGATGGGTCTGGCTAAAGTTTTATCATTTTGTTTATCTTTTTAAAGCTCTTATTTCCATTGATCTTTGCTTTTTTATGGTTTCTGTTTTATTTAATTGCTCTATTTTTGTTCTTTCTACTAACTTTGGGTTTTGTTTTTCTTTTGTTTTTTCTTTTGTAGTTCCTTTATGTTTAAGGTTAAATTGTTTATTTCATAGTTTTCTTGTTTCCTGAGATAGGCTTTTATAAACTTCCTCATTACAACTGCTTTGCTGTGTCCCTTAGATTTTAGATTGTTGAATTTCCGTTTTCTTTGTCTCTGTGCCTTTTAAAAAATTTCCTCTTTGATCTTCAATACCCATTGGTTGTTTAGTAGCATATTGTTTATTCTCCATGTGTTTGTGCGTTTTGCAGTTTTTTCCTTGTAGTTGATTTCTAGTCTCATAGTGTTGTGGTAGGAAAAGATGCTTGATATGATTTCAGTCTTCTTAAATTTACTGAGACTTGTTTTGGGGCCTAGCATGTGATCTGTTCTTGAGAATGTTCCATGTGCACTTGAAAAGAATATGTATTCTACTGCTTTTGTTTCTTTTTTTTCTAAACAGTATTTTATTTATTTTTTAAACTAATTTATTTATTTTATTTATTTTTGGCTGTGTTGGGTCTTTGTTGCTGCACATGGGGGCAGTGGCGAGCCCCCGGGCTCTCTGGTTGTGGTGAGCGGAGACTACTCTTTATTGCAGTGCGTGGGCTTCTCATTGTGGTGGCTTCTCTTGTTGTGGAGCATGAGCTCTAGGTGCGTGGGCTTCAGTAGTTGTGGTACGCGGCCTCAGTAGTTGTTGCTCATGGCCTCTAAAGCGCAGGCTCAGTAGTTGTGGCACATGGGCTTAGTTGCTCTGCAGCATGTGGAATCTTCCCAGACTGGGGATCAGTCATATGTCCCTTGAATTGACAGGCGGATTCTTAACCACTGCACCACCAGGGAAGTCCCTCTACTGCTTTTGGATGGACTGTTCTTTAGATATGTATTAAGTCCGTCTGATCTAATGTATTGTTTAAGGGCAGTGTTTCCTCATTGGTTTTCTTTCTATATGATCTGTCCATTGATGTAAGTGAGATGATAAAGTCACCTACTGTTATTGTGTTACTGTTAATTTATCCCTTTATGTAATATTTGCTTTATGTATTTAGGTGCTCCTATGTTGGGCGCATACATATTTACAATTGTTATATCTTCTTGCTGGACTGATCCTTTTCTTATTATGTAATGTCCTTCTTTGTCTCTTGTTACAGTCTTTGTTTTAAAATATATTTTAATATTTTTGTTTATGTATATGATTATTTTAAGGTGATGATCTCTTAAGTTTGAATGCATTCTAACAAACCTGCATTTTTACTCCACCTGCTCACTTTTAATGTTTTGACATCATATTTTACATCTTTCTTCATGTGTATCCTTTAACTTTTTATTGTGAATATAGATAATTATAATACCTTTGTCTTTTAACCTTCTTACTAGTTTTATAAGTGACTACCCTTACTGTATGTTTGCCTTTACCAGTGATATTTTTCCTTTTGCGAATTTCCTATTTCTAGTTGTGGTCTTTTCTTTTCTGCTTGGAGAAGTCCCTTTAACATTTATGTAAAGCCAGCTTAGTGGTGCTGAAATCTTTCAGCTTTTGCTTGTCTGTAAAACATTTTATCTGTCCTTCAAATCTGAATGATAACCTTGCCTGGTAGAATATTCTTGGTTGTAGCATTGTTTTTTTTTTTCCTTTCATCACTTTGAATATATCATGCCACTCCCTTTTGCCCTGCAAAATTTCTGCTGAAAAGTCAGCTGATGGCTATGGGAGTTCTCTTGTACATAGCTAGCTGTTTTTCTCTTACTGCTATTAAGATTATCTTTTTATTTTTAATTTTTGCCATTTTAATTATAATGTGTCTTGGTGTGGACCTCTTTGAGGAATCTTGTTTGGGACTCTGTGCTTCCTGGACCTGGAATTCTGTTTCCTCTTCTACATTAGGGAAGTTTTCAGCTATTTTTTTTCTTCATATAAGTTGTCTGTCACTTTCTTTCTCTTTTCTACTTCTGGGACCCCTACAATGCGAATGTTAGTATACTTGATATTGTCCCTGAAGTCTCTTAAATTATCCTTATTAAAAAAAAATTCTTTTGTCTTTAGCTTGAGTGATTTTTGCTATTCTGTCTTCCAGTTCACTGATCCATTCCCCTCTATCATCTAATCTACTGTTGATTCCTTCTAGTATATTTTTTACTTCATTTATTGTATTCTTCAGCTTTATTTGGTTCTTCTTTATATTTTCTAACTTTGTTAAAATTCTCACTGTTTTTATTCTTCTTTTGTGTTTTTTGAGCATCTTTATGATCATTATTTTGAATTCTTTACCTGTTAAATTGCTCATCTCCTTGTCATTTACTTCTTTTCTGAGGTTTTGTCTTGTTCCTTTGCTTAAAACATATTTTACTATCTCCTCACTTTGCTTAAGTCTCTGTGTTTTTTTTCCCCATGTATTAGGTAGGTGGGTTACATTTCCTGATCTAAGAAGTGGCCTTCTGTAGGAGATGTTCTGTAGGGCACAGCAGCACACTCCTCTCTGGTCACCAGGGCTATATGTGTAGGGTTGCCCTCTATGTGGGCTGCATGGCCCTTATTTTGTGGTGCTAATGTGAGTCTTTTGGTAGGCAGGGCTGGACCCTGACCTGGTTGGCTGCCAGGCTCTGCCTTGTGCAGTATCTCTTTGCCCATTGGTGGGCATATCTGGGTTTCGGTTCAGCTGGCTACATTCCCTGGGCAGTCTCAAGGCTGGTGCCAGCCTTCTGGTAGGCAGGACCATGTCCTGGGCCTACTTGCTCTGTGGCTAGGGGGGTCCTGTGTCTGGTACCTGACCACTGGTTGTGAGGCTGGGCCATGGGGATGCTGGCTGTAGCATCCGTGAGGTCTTGGATCTGGTGCTGGCCTGCTGGTATGTGGGTCCAGGTTCTGGGGCAATTGCCTGCAGGGCCTATGGGGGCTAAGGGCTAATGCTGGCCTGCTCATGGGCAGGGTTGGGGCCTGGGAAGCTACCTGTAGGACCTGGGGGAGGGGCTGGGACTGGTACTGGCCCACTGGTATTGGGGCTGGGTCCAGGGGGTGCTGACTGTGGGGCCCAGGTGGGTGCCCTGGTGCTAGCCCACTGGTGTGTGGGGCTGTGTCCTGAGGTGGGCCCTGGAGCTGGTATTGGCCTGCCCCTGGCACTAACAGACTAGAGGGAAGACCCCAAAATGGCACATGCCAGCATCAGTGTCCTCATGGTAGAATGAGCTCCCTAAATTGTCTCTCATCAATGTCTGTGTCCCAGGGGGAGTCCCAGTTGCCTCTCACCTCTCAAGGAGGACTCCAAGATCAGCAAGTGGGTCTGACCCAAGCTCCTTGCAAATTATTGCCTCTGTGTTAGAACTTAAAGCACGTGAGTTTGTGCATGAGCTCTTTAAGAGAGGAGTCTCTTTTTCCTACAGACCTTTAGCCCTCTCATACGCAAGCCTTGCCAGCCTTTAAAGCCAGACATTCTGGGGCCTCATCTTCCTGGTGCAGGACCCCTGGGCTGGAGAACCCAATGTGGGGCTTGGACCCCTTGCTTCCTGGGGAGAACGTCTGCAATTGTGTTTATCCTCCCATTGTGGGTCACCTGCTCAGGGGCGTGGGTCTTGACTATACCTCCTCTCTACCTCTCCTATTCATCTTATTGTGGTTCCTTCTTTATATCTTTAGTTGTGGAAAATCTTTTCTTCTAGTCTTCAGGTCATTCTCATAGATAGTTGCTCTGTAAATATTTTAAATTTTGGTGTGCCCATGGGAGGAGGTGAGGTCTTCTTACTTTGCCATTTTGGCCACACTACTCCATGTTAATTTCTTAAAGTGTACCTTAGGTAACATTCTTCCCCTTAGTTCTTCACATCCCTCCTTTTATGGAGCTTCTCAGTTTAGAATTTGCTCTAGGACAATGTGCTGAGAATGCCTTACCAATTAACAGGCTGTGCATATAGACATAGTTCTTATATTAAATACTGAGGATGAACAGAGAATCAAGGTAGACCCTCAGGTAACTAGACTTTTGTAATAGGTAGATAAGGAAAAAACTGCAGCTTCTTTTTGACATAAAATCTACCAATATTTGTCACTTCCTCAGAACTCTCCTTACATGGCAAACTTGGGAGCACTTAGCCTGCCTGTTTCCACCTACCTAGGCACACTAAGGGGAGTTTATCAAGTAGCTCACCCTATGCATTTCTAGAGAACCTATAGTTAGCACCCCTCCCTCCCATAGAAGACAGGAGAAACATCAGAACCACAAAGTAACCTCAAATTGTGTCCTTAGATCTAGATCTTTGCATATAAATAGGAATAGAAGATGAAAAATCGTCAAACATCTGAGATAAATCAATAGTATAGAAAGGAGGACAATATGAAAAAACAGGACCAACTTAAGTAAAAACAGGTAATTTTGGAAATAGATTATAACCTCACACAAACTTATTTTTTAATAATTGCAGAGATTGGGGATAATTTAAAATTCATAAACAAGACCAAGAGACTGTGAAAAATGAGTAATTAGAAAAGAAATAACAAAAAAATCAAGGGAATGGCTAACAATTTGGTTGGCTATTGGTGAAGAATAAGTTGTTGATCTGAAAGTTAAATTTGAAGTTTAATGTAAGACCAGAAAGAATGAAGGCAGGAAATAATCAAAGAAATGTAGATGAAAATTTTCCTGAGCTATAGAAAGACTCAAGTCTTTAATTTGTAAAAACTCACTATATACTAAGATGGGAAAAATAAAAATATACATCTACACAAGTTCTGGTTAAATTTCTGGACTGTAAAGAAAAGGATAAAACCTCTAAAAGGCTCCAGGGAAGATGACAACAACAAAGTTACTTTTTTCTTTTTTTTTGAAAATGTGATTAATTATTTTTGTGATATCCATGAACCACTTCAACTCCTCATATTCCCAGAAGGGACTGATCTCACAGAAAATAGCACAGCTTGAAGTAATGAATTTGCTAAAAAGAATGGACTTCAGAAATATGAAAATGTCTTAACATCCAAGAACTACAGGCTTTACTTTTGTAGTAGACCATCTAAGAGAAGGTAAGAACCTGGACGCTGTCCATGACATCACGGTAGCATACCCTCATAACATTCCTCAGACAGAGAGGCACGTCCTCCTCAAGGACCTTTCCAAGGAAATCCACTTCCATGTCCACCGATACCCAGTGGACACCCTCCCCACGTCCAAGGAGGACCTCCAGCTCTGGTACCACAAGTGGTGGGAGGAGAAAGAAGAGAGGCTGTGCTGCTTCTCCTGGGGGGAGAAGACTTTTTACTTTATGGGACAGACTGTAATTCCACCTTGCAAGTCTGTGCCCAGGATCCTTCTGGTCTAATTGCTTCCTACACCGTACTGGACCCTGTTCAGCCCTGCAGTGTGCCTGCTCATCTATGTGTACAGTCTTGTTTGGTGGTATTTTATAATCATCATTATCATCTTCATGCTGCGGGAGAGAATATTTGGTAGACTAGAGATCACTGAACTTGCATGTTAATGTTTTTTGGACAAACAGCCACATTTAAATGCAAAGAAAAATGGGTAAGATTGTAAGGTTCACAGTCTAAAAACCTAGGGGATATTTTGTTAATGTTCTAAGCCTTTGTAAAATGAGATGCATTTTTGCATGACTACATGTAATATTTCTTATTACCATCATTATTTGTTAAAGATATTTTGCACTCAGTGGAAAAATATTGCTACACACACAATTTTCTTTTTAAATCTCTGAATGTAATTTCAACACTATGTAGCAGGGAGCGTTCTCCGTGAAATAACTTAGGCCAGAGTATTAGTAAACAGTCGTCATGCTGTTAGCAGACAAGGTACACACAAGATTGTCTTAAAGGCCCAATCCTACTTCCTAACAAACTCTCCAGACTAGAGGCAGATTTGGGGCTCCTGGGCACTGGCCCAGATCAAGTTCTGGCACTTGACCGCGGAGGTGAGGGCCCTTCCTGCTGGCTCCCTCTCGGCACTGTCCCCACACTCCTTTCTATGCCAATCAAACCCTTGCATTCTTCCTTAAGACCAGAAAACAGAAACCCTTTGTCCTTAAGCTAAACAAACATTTTGATAGGAAGTCCTTAATTATTCATAAAATCTTGGCATTTAGCCTTGCGGTGACCTAGATGTCAGAAGACCACCAGTGCCCTCTACTCACCGGAAAATAAGGCCTAGATGAGTCTCACAGAGCAACCATAGGCTCTCCACTCAGAAACCTTAGTTTGAATTTTTAAAGCTAGGAATTCATACACTTTAATTCTTCCACGTCTGCATAACCTTGTATGTTTAGTGCTGGTTTCTTCACAGCTTGTTGGCAGGTGTCGCTTTTCTGCATTAAAAACTGTGCTCATCAAGTCATTTACGATTTGAAAGGAAAGTGTAGAAGAAGGTTCTGCTACTGCCATCAGAAACTCTCTTTTGAAGTTGCGTCTTGGTTGAAATATTTTTTTAAAACCTGTGACATCCCACAGTCGATTTTCTCCTCATAGGCGACTCCTCCCTTAGCTCCTGGCTTCTACTGCAAAAAGACACTCTACTGGTTGACGTCCCCCATCCATTTAGGCCTTGTATGTAGGGTTCCTTTTAGGAGGACTCAGTTCTAGCCCAGTTCTGCAGGGATCATGACTGACTCTTGAAAACCAAGCACCTCTGGCCGTCCGTGGTAGATGAGTGACTCGTTCCTACTGCAGACTTCGTGTTTCTCTTTTTACACGAGCAGCTCCAGCCAGACTTTGACTTTTAGAAGTTGTTTACATATGAGACATACATAGTTGTTGTGGCCACCCAACTTCAAGGGACACGTCAAGTGCTCCAACGGGTTTTTTCTTTTTCCTTTTTTTTAAGAAATTTTTATGGCAGCCGTGGCAAGAAGTCTCCGTGCTCTCCATTGGCTGCTTGAGTCCCACAGCTCAGATGCCAGGTGCCAGAGTGCTGCGATGCACTGCACAGACAGGCTTCTTTGGCTTCAAACATTCCTGCAGGAATGCAGGGCAAAGGAACCGTCAGCAGGGCAACTGCACTGGCTCCTCGGACACCTATAAACATATGGGCTGCGCGAAGCAGCCCAGGAGGTCTGCCCCGCCACGGGCCCTGCTGGCTGCCCTCCGCCCTCACAAGCTGGTGGTGGCATCGCCATCTTGCTGCCTCGGAGCTGCAGTGTTAAGACCGCCGACCAAAGTTACTTTTTTGATAGATACTGCTGATTGTCTGCCAGCAGCCATTCCTCAATCTCCTTTTTTATCTGGAAGAACTTTGCTTTTATCAGGTTCTACGTATCTTTAGGGAAGGTCGACTTCTTCCTCAAGGGGAGAACTGTGATGCTCTTATTTCCTTTGCAAGGATTGGTTTGGGCTTGGAAATATAATTCAGTCTGGTTAATGGGACATAAAGAGAAGTCTGTCTCTAGAGGAAAGGTTTGCCTTCTCAGATAAAGAGAAAAAGAAAAAAATATATATTCCTTCTTCTACTGCAAAATGTTGTTAAGGGTGCACATGATTCCTGGAATTGTGGCAGCCATGTCTTGGCCATAAGGACATTTGGTCAACATACTTTAGATAGCATTACAACTATAGGAAAGTATTTGGGTCGATAGCAACATTGTGAATTAATCCACATGGTACTGTCATGCCACTAGTCTAGTTTTCATTGTGAGAAAAGACTTTTTTTGTTGTCTTTGTTGTTTGTTTTTATACTATTTGAGTTAGGTATTCTGTACCTTGCAGCAGTATCAGACGATACTTGCAAAAGATCAAGAATATGGGTGGCATCACAATTCCAATTTATAACCCTAGCTGCTAGAAGACATTGAAAAATAACTTCAGTAATAAATGGTGTCTTAACATAGAATTCTTTGTCTAGTCAAACTGCCATCAAGTGTGAGGGTAAATATCCATTTTTGCAGAGGCAAAACTTCAAAATGTTCATCAGTTATACTTGCCCTTTGGAATAAAAAGGTGATTTGGAGACATGGTCATACAACATGAAAAAGGAATGGAAGTAAGGAAAAGGCATGCATTACCAAAAAACAAAAAACAGTAAAAACTAAGTTTCACTGAGAAAAAGTGAAGGAAGTTAGAAATAAAATGAAAAAATTCTTCTGGTAAATATTATCATCACGAAGATTTACTTTTAAGTGGTAAAGTTTTCATAATATAGGATTATATTTCTTTCTCAGTGTAAAAATATAGAAATAAATACAAGCACTTTACTATCAAAATCAAAGTGTTAAAACTATATTTGAACTATGGTATTAATGACAGAAACAGATTGTATTAAAATAAAATAGAAGATTACGCAAAGATATACAGAAACAAAATGAGGAACTGTATTAAATAGAGTGGGTTGGAACAAAAATATAGTTGGTACATCCTTACAAAAAGAAAGCTGATGTCAGTATTAAAAAAGGCTTAAGATATAATGTATTACATGAGAAAATGGATATTTTATATTGAAAAAATTAGTGAATCAGGAATTTTCATTTTTATTAATCTTTATGTTCTTATTTTCAAAATATCAAGGAATATAAAGCAAAATCTTGTCAGAGAAATATACTAATCCATGACCTCGGTGGGAGACTTTAATATACTTCTCTTAGAAATTTATAGATGAGGGAAACAATAAGTAGGGTAATAGAAATAATTTGAATAACACAATCAGTACATTCAGTGTCAGAAGTATTAATATGTAACTTTATACCAGTAAACAGAAGGTATATGTTCTTTTCAAATATCCATGAAACATTTATAAAAATTGAACATGTCATTTAAGCTACAAAGATAATCTCTATTAATTCCGTGTAGGAGAAATTACACAAAACAGATTTTCTAACTACAAGCAATATAAATAGAAATTAAGCATAACAGTATATTGAAAATAAATGCATTCACTTCATAGTCAAAAAAAAATTCTGACTTTTCTTAGAAATTATTTAAAAATGCATTTATCTAAATGGATTAAAGGGAATACTGAAATATATTGTTAAGAATTTTTGAAAATAACAAGGTGGGTCACATGTAAAGACCTAGCTAACACAGTTTGCTGAAAAAAATTAAAGTCTTATGAACTGTCTTCAATTAAAAAAAAACAAAACTGGCCATATAAACCCAAGGAAAGGAGAAAAAGAAGCTAACAAAGATAAAAGAGAGACTGATCAACTAGAGAAATAAAATCATGAATAAACATTAGGTATAAGAAATCAGGTGCAATTACAGAGATTTAAAACTTAGAAGATTATGTGTAACTTCCTTCCAATAAGTTTGGAAATTGAGTCATGAAATTGAAGAAAAGATGTTTTCTAAGATATAGTATTCTAAACCTAAGGAGAGGTAGAATACCCAAGCAAAACAGAAAACCGAAAAGTAGTGAAAAGTTTCACCATTAAAAAGGCATCAGACCCAAAGATTTTACAGTGATTTTACCAAATATTTAAATACATTGTTTAAAATATTCCTGAGCATTAAATAGAGGAAAGGTACTATATTAGTCAGAATGCTGCAGTAACAAACATTCCAGTAATGTCAGTAGTTTAACATAGAAAAGTTTACTTCTCAATCAAATTAAATCTGTTGAGGGCACAGGTGAGACTTTCAGGCAGCCCTTTTTGATGTGGTGAATTAGCCAGTAGGGCTGCTCATACATTGTGCCTCAAGATTTTAACCCCACCACCTTTATGTTAACTGCAAGACAGGAAGGGAAAAACATGGAGAACTGAAGGGGAGATAATGCCTTTTGACGCTTCTCGACTCATTTCAAGATTAGTTCATGTCTAAGCCCGAACTATACATACACAAAATAAAATGCAATAAACTGAAAGAAAGAAAAATTTAGATCAATTTCCTTTATTAATAGAGATGCAACTACTTTAAGTAAAACTTCGATCAAAGTCAGCTTTGTAACATAGAGTTTATCACAGGAATGGAGTAGTTTTTAGTCATTAGTAATCTAACGAACTACTTACTGTACTAAAAATAAAAAGTTTCTGGTAAGAATGCTTAGTAAGCTATAAAAAAATGAAACTTCCTTTAGCTTATAAAGGATTTAAGAGAGATCTTAAAAGTATAGAAAACTATGCTAGCAAAACCAAAATTATTGAAAATATTTGAAGTATTATAACTAAAATTGGAAATGACAAAAGGAGTACACCTTCAGCACCACTGTAGGTATTTTATAGATGGTTCTGTTCAATGCAATACATCTTGAAAGCACAATGAATTTTAGATAGTAAGAATAAGAAAAATTTTACTTTTTGGAAACAACATGAAGAACTCTCTGGAACCAACTAGAGTCAACTAACTATATATTGGAGTAAATAAGAGAGATAAGCATGGCGACACAAATTCAAATGGATAAAAGTGTGTTTATACTAGAAATTAAAAATATACTGGGAAAGGGCTTCCCTGGTGGTGCAGTGGTTAAGAACCCTCCTGCCAATGCAGGGGACACGGGTTAGAGCCCTGGTCTGGGAAGATCCCACATGCCACGGAGCAACTGAGCCCGTGCACCACAACTACTGAGCCCACCTGCCACAACTACCGAAGCCCACACACCCTGGAACCCGTGCTCCACAACAAGAGAAGCCACCGCAATGAGAAGCCCGCACACCGCAACGAAGAGTAGCACCTGCTCCCTGCAACTAGAGAAAGCCTGCGTGCAGCAACGAAGACCCAAAGCAGCCAAAGATAGATAAATTTATTTAAAAAAATAAAGCATACTGGGAAAAATGTCACACACATACACAATTACCTGAATTAAAAAGAAAAAGAAAAAAGAAATTAAAGACAGATACTAAATGAGTCCTGAATAAATGTTGAGATTTCCTATGTTCCTGAATATGAGGACTTTGTTTTGTAAAATATCTATTCACCCAGTGTATCTATAACATAGATGCAATCTGAAAAACAATTCTAATGGTATTTTTAAAAATGGAAAGTGACAAATTGATTCTAAGCTTATCTGGAAAAGTAAATGCATAAGAGGAGACAGTAACTTTTGGGGAAAAAAATGAGGGCAGTCTTTTGATGCTGGATGTTAAAGCCAAAACTATTAAAAGATAATGCTGATAGGGCTTGAATGAACAAGTAGTTTAAGAAGTAGAGAAGTATTCCTGGAACATACATGAATTTAAATAAAAAAGATGTATTGCAAATCGGTGGGGAAAAAATAGACTATTCAATTAATTTATCTGATAATCCATTTATTTAGCTGTATAAATAAAGCAGAATCTCTTTCCTTGCCATATCCAAGAAAATTCAAGAAATATTAAACACTTAAAAATTATAAAAGTAATACAAAGGTACTGGAGAACATTTTTATAAATTTTTAGCAAGGAAGGCCTTCTTAAAAATGACATAAGGGCTTCCTTGGTGGCGCAGTGGTTGAGAGTCCGCCTGCCGATGCAGGGGCCACGGGTTCGTGCCCTGGTCCGGGAGGATCCCACATGCTGCGGAGCGGCTGGGCCCGTGAGCCATGGCCACTGGGCCTGCCCGTCCGGAGCCTGTGCTCCACAATGGGAGAGGCTACAACAGTGAGAGGCCTGTGTACCGCAAAAAAAAAAAAAAAAAAAAAAAAAAGACATAAAACTCTAAAAGCCATAGAGCCATTTGTAAATATGATTTACAAATGTCATCATATAAAAGTGGTGACCCCCTTATTGTTTATAATATTAAAAAATCCATGGACAGAGTTAAAAGGCATTTGAAAAATCTGGGCCAGATTTTTGTAAACATTTAGCAAAGGATTGATAAGTGTGCTGTATAAGGGGCACTTTTAAATCAGTAAGAAATACAACCAGTAGAAAAATTGGAAAATAATATGCACAGCAATTCAGATAAGAAGAAATACAAATGGCTCAGAATAATTATGAAGAGTCTTAATAAAATGAATAATGAAATTATATAGTTTAACCCATCTAATGGACAATGTTAATATGTGGAACTAGCAGAAGTATGGGGAAATAGACACATTCTTTTCCTCTTGGGGTTAATTGGAACTGCTTTTTGATGGGCAGGTTAATGGTATCAAAATTTCAAAAGCACATTTACATCAACTAAAAGATTTTGCTTCTGATATACAGTCGTCCTCAGTATTCATGGGGAATTGGTTCCAGGACATCTCGTGGATACCAAAATCAGTGGATGCTTAAGTCCTTTATATAAAATGGCATAGTATTTGCATATAAGCTATACACATCCTCCACTATACCTTAAATTGTCTAGATTACTTATAGTACCCGGCACAATGTAAATGATGGTAAATAGTTGCTGGTGTGTGACAAATTCAAGTTTCACTTTTTGGAACTTTCTGGAATTTTGGGGGGATATTTTCCATCCACTGTTGGTTGAATTAATGAATGTAGAACCCGTGGATATGAAGGATGTTCTGTATATGCTCAGCATTACTTTTTACAATTATATTTGTGATCATGGAAAAGTTTAAACAATTCAAATGCATATGAACAGGGAAATGGTTAAATAATACTAGAGAAGTATTATTTATTTATTATTATTAAGTATTATTTATATATTATTGTTTATTATTATTATTTAAATGGTTAAATAATATACTAGAGTGTGCAACAGCTAAAAAAAGTGAAAAGATCTCTAAGTATTCATGTATTTTTAAGAAATAGAGGGAAGCAGGATAACATAGAATGGTATTATTCAATTCACATTAAAAGTCTGCTTGTATGAATGTGAGTCTGTGTGACTGTGTCTATATCATCTTTATTTATTTTCTGTGTCTTTATCACATGTGGTAATGTATAGAAAATGTCTGATGGAGTATAGGCATACCTCAGAGATATTGTGGGTTTAGTTCCAGACCAACACAATAAGCAAATACTGCAATAAAGTGAGTCATATGAATTTTTTGGTTTCCCAGTGTATATAAAAGTTATGTTAACACTATACTGTAGTCTGTTAAGTGTACAAAGCATTATGTCTAAAAAACGTACATGCCTTAATTAAAAAATATTTTATTGCTAAAAAAATGCTAGCCATCATCTGAGTCTTCAGTGAGTCCTAGTAGTAACATCAAAAATCACTGATCACAGATCACCATAACAAATGTAATAATAATGAAAATGTTTGAAATGTTGTGAGAATTAGTAAAATGTGCCACAGAGACACGAAGTGAGCAAATGCTGTTGGAAAAATGGTGCTGATAGACTTGCTAGACGCAGGGTTGCCACAAATCTTCAGTTTGTAAAAAATGAATTATCTGTGAAGTGCAATAAAGTAAAGCACAATAAAGCGTGGTATACTTGTATACTAAACTCTTAACGTTGATTTGTCTCTGAAGAGGTAAATAGGAGTCATGGTTTTGTGAAAAGGAATTTGTATTTTTGGTAATCTTTATTATTTAAAAAAATATGTTATAGTATAGTACATTAAAAAATACTGTTGACTACTGTATCCCCAGTGTCCAAAGAGTGTGATACATAGAGTAGGTGTTCAATAATTAAATGTTGAATGAATCAAAGAAAAAAAAGATATTTTAAAATGATCCATAGTCTACCATAAAGGTATCCCTGGTCAATATACTTTTATATGCAAATGGTAATAAAAACGACGTAACAGTGGAAAAAATGAAATGCAGAAAGTCTTTTCCTGTCTTTTGACCAATATTCTTTTATCTAAAGGTACTCACTAAGAGTTTATTTATACAAAAATGTAGATTTACTCAGTGCCTTATTGATGCATTTTTTTTTTGTTTTATTGTTGTAAACAAGGCTTTGATGACTATTTTTAGATTGGAATTCTGACTACTGGAATATGCACAGGGTTAATTTTTAGTAGATGAATTCGTAGATCATATGACATAAAGATTTAAAATTTATAGTTATTGCCAAACTGCTTGCTAGAAAGGCATTCCAATGGTATATGAGAATGCTGAGTTGTCAGTATCGTCTGTGGAGTCATCAGGGTTTTCCAATTTTAAACATCCTGTGGCTGTTTTAATTGGGATTATATAAAATAGTTGAGTAAATTATGGAGAACTCATAATCTCAACAATACTGAGAGCATTTCTATCCAAGAGCATGAAATATCTTACTTTAATTTTTTTTCTTCATTTCCTCCAGTTGATTTTTATAGTAGTTTTCTTATGGGACCAGCACCTTTCTTAAATATATTTCCATCTATTTAGTGCTATCATAAAGGATTCTTTTTCTTTTCATATATTTTCTGACAAATCCTTTGCATATTTGATGTTATTGATTTATATATATTAATTTTGTAATCAATTGCTTTACTGAATTCTTTTTATTTCCTATATAGTTGATTCTCTCAGTTTTCTACATATGAAATCCTACCACCATTAAACAATGATTATTTTCCCCAATATTTTTAATCTAATTTTCTTTGATAACTTAATTGGATAGGACTTGGAGAACAAGGTTATAATAATATTTAAAATAATGATCATTCTTGCCTTGGCTGGCCCTAACTTTTTATTCCGTACATATTGCTTGAGTCAGTACAAAAGCTGTGCATTGCTTTTACGTTTAAAAAAATACTTAAAATTTTAAAAAACATTTTCTTGTCTCCAAAATTATATCTTTGACTAAGCCTAAGAAATCATAGCTTTCATGCTTTCCAGCCAAACCTTGTAACACTGAGTAAATATCATAAATAGCATTCTGAAAACCATTCCAGTCTTTGTTTTTTTTGTTGTTGTTGTTACCACCAAATCCTGATACTAGCAATGGGCATTATAGTAAAGATTAAAAAAGGTAATCACCTCCTGGGGAACAGGATATAATTAAAATAGTATATTGTTGTTAATATACCTACCGTCAGTGTAAGTACTGCAAGAAGTGGAAGTTACTGCCATGGTTCAGAACTGATCAAATATGGGCATTAAGTGGATGGCCATTAAAAAGGGTAGAAAAATGGAGAGCGCTTAACTCCGGTGTTCACGCGTTCTGTAAAATAGTTGCCCAGGTTTGTTTCAGTATTTTGGGTGCTAAAATCAGAGCTGTTACCAAACCTGCATCCCAGAGAGAAAATGGGCCTAAAGGGTGTAATTCATTCCATCATGGAGAAAAACATTCTACAGCTCTGGATTGGAAAGTTGATTTAGTTTATTACTTTTGACTATCAAACATTTTAGTTTAAGAAATATTTCATTTGAGGTAAAAAACACATATTCCTCTTATAGTCATTCAAAGTGGCACTCAGTATTCCAAAATATTCAAGCGCTTTTTATCCATCTTTTGTTCCATTACCTGACTACTTTATTTTGCCCTGCAATATAATGGAAGATGTAGGGAAAACCTGAGAATCAGGTTTGGCTCAGAAGGTGTTTTAGACAGAATGGAATAATATTCCTTAGGAATTTATCCTTACAGAATTGTACAATTACTTTAAGATAGTAAGATACAATGTTTAGATACCAAATCATATTTTGCAGGACTATTTTCAAGAAGTGATGTTTTTGATTTTGTTCTTCAGGATAAAGTAACAAGCCAGTCTTTATCAGATAAACTTAAATAAAGCCTGCTAACTACATTCTGCTCTAAACAGATTATTATGTCTCTAATTTATTCTAGAGCTGTAGGTGTGCAGAAAAATAATTAGTAATAATTATATTGGAGAATTCTTTATCCATTTTTGTTAGAAACTATCTCTCCAAGTACCTCTTAATTGTGTTTTGAATACAAAACTGTTTCAGTTTATTACCTAGGACTTCATTCAAGAATAAAGGAATAGGGCTTCCCTGGTGGCGCAGTGGTTGAGGGTCCGCCTGCCGATGCAGGGGACGCGGGTCCGTGCCCCGGTCCACGAGGATCCCATATGCCATGGAGTGGCTGGGCCTGTGAGCCATGGCCGCTGGGCCTGCCCATCCGGAGCCTGTGCTCCACAGCGGGAGAGGCCACAGCAGTGAGAGGCCCGCGTACCACAAAAAAAAAAAAAAAAAAAGAATAAAGGAATAGAAGACTGCCATCAAAATTCTTCACTGTGAATTTCATGTGTGTCCATGAAGGAGTCCAGTCCATCCTCACCTGGAACTCATAGGTCCTTTAGGACTACTTGTCATCTCATTGGTGCTTCCTGCTGAAACTCTTCTGCTTTCAGACCTACCATAACCAGCTGTGTGAGTGCTGGCCATCGAGCTGATTTTCCTGGGCTCCTCTACCTCTAATCAGGCACTGTTTGCACTCTGCATGGTGATCACTATGCTGTTGCTGACTTCTTTGGAGACCACAATGCACCGAAGCCACATTGCTTTCCATGCAGAGGTTGGGAAAATGCTTCTTTCCCACCTTTCCCTTCTTTCAGTTCAACTTTGTTACTGATACCAAGCAGAGCTCTTTGTTCTCTGTATTTGTTTCAAGTTGCTGCTGTAACAAACTTAGTGCCTTTATAACAACACAAATTTATTTTCTTCTATGTTTGTAAATTAGAAGTCTGACCCAGGTCTCCCTGAGCTCAAGCCAAGGTGTTGTCAGGGCCATGTTCTATTCTCAAGACTAGGGAAGCAACTGTTTCCTTGCATTTTCTGGCATCTAGAGGTTGCCCACATTCCTTGACATGTGACCCCCTTCCTCCATCTCCAAAGGCAGCAACATTGCATCTTCGATCATTTTTCCATAGTCACATCCCTTTCTGACCACACAAGGAAGTGTTCTTTACTTCTAAGAACATATGTGTTTAGATTTGGCCCACCTGGATGATCCAGGATAACCTCTCTATCTCATGGTCCTTAATCTTAATCATATCTGTGAAGTCTCTTTTGCCATATTCACAGATTCCAAGGATTAGGACAGGAACATCGTTGGGGGTCCATTATTCTAACTGTATTCCCCAATATCATGCAGAGCTTTTGGTATAAACAATTTTCATTGTGTTTTTTCAAGTTTCACTGGCCTTTGTAAGATGCAGGCATTAATCCATTTATTATACTTGAGGATGGAATCTGTGAGACTGATTTTCTGTGCTCTCATAATTCTCGAGTACAGTTCTAGTCATTGCCTATTTATTTACACAAAGATCCAGTTCTTGGCCCATTATGTTTTCTGTCTTGTCTATATTTGCTGTATGTTGCCTCTGTGTTGGGCTTCCAGGTATGTTTGGCCTGTAGGAAGCACTGGTGGAATATTAGAGGGTTTCAGGAGTAAAGAAGCTGGGATATTTCTAAAGTTCTTCTGCTTCAGGCAGCAGGTTCTGGAAGTGGCTGAGTCTTTAGGGTAGCAAGTTCTTTCTGAACAGCTCTCCCTTTGTAAACCCAGTCCCTACCAGGTAAACCCTGCTGTGGTTCTAGCTCTCCCCATGTGTCCCAAGCTTCTGATTTCCGGTAGTACCACTTCTCTTTTGTGTTCCTGCAGTCCTAGAGGTGGTGGTGGTTTTCTGCTGTTTCTAACTATTCATTTACTCCGCCAGCCCTGCTTCGCTTCTCATCTTTCTCATCATCTGTATAACCCCTTCCCAACATTAAGTTCCCTGTGTTTAAAACACTGAGAGTGTTTCCTGTTTCCTCACTGACCTGTGACTGATACATAAAAGTGTACGCTCCTCTATGGACATTCAACCCAAACCCTCATACAACCAGCCGATCAGATATGCCCAGTCTGAATCCCAGGGCTGAGTATGGGTTCACCTCAGTGTCAGCCTCTGCTATGTGCAAACATAATTAGTAATTGAGAAGTTCTTGGTGCTTAATCTAGTGGAGCCTCTTACATGGATTGGTTAAGTATTAGCAGAGAGATGCTAGAAGCAATATGTTCTGAAAAGGATAAACTGCAGTTTTAATTCTGTGTCCGTATAGCTGGGTGGGAAAACAAAACAAAACAAAACAAAACAAAACAAAACAAAATGTTATCAGCTGGTCTACACAGAAGCTAGAACTTCTGAAGAAAAATGGCCTGTGAGAAATTCCTGGTGCTAAGGAACTTTAATAAGAACAAGGATACGTAATACTGAATTTGCAGTTAATTGTTGTTATGCAATGAATTATGTTTCCTCAAAATTCATATGTTGAAGCCCTAACTCCCAGTGCCTCAGAATGTGCCTGTATTTGGAGATGGGGCCTTGAAAGAGGTAATTAAGTTAAAATGAGACCATTAGGCTGGGCCCTAATCTCATGTGACTGGTGTCCTTATAAGAAGAGGAAGTTTGGACACACAAAGTGACCAAGGATATGTGTGCACAGAGAAAAAGCCGTGTGAGGACACAGTGAGAATGTGGCCATGTGCAAGCCAAGGAGAGAGGCCTCAGGAGAAACCAAACCTGCTGACACCTTGATCTCAGACTTCTGGGCTCCAGAGCTGTGAGGAAATAAATTCCTCCTATGTATAAGCCATCCAGTCTGTGGTATTTTGCTACAGCAGCCCTAGCAAACTAATACACTTGCATTTTGTGTTGTAAATCTCTTCCATTGCTACAAATGTCAATATACTCTGTTGCATTCACAAAAGTCTCAGGTGAAGTATATTTTTCGAGGGGGAGATGGTATCACAGAAGGATTAAAGGAAGAGATCTATGGTTTATGTCTAGATTAGTGAGTTCCAGAGTGAGGACAGCTGAAAGGAGCCATTAAGATGGAGAGTTCCACAAGAGCAGCACCGTGAGTACACTGATGCCCAGGGGAATGTATCCCCGTCTTCATGTGACCTCAGCGCCCTCACCCTGGAATACACACCTCACCCCCACCCTGTGAGAAGTGCTGGAGTTACAGGAAGAGACAGTAGGAGTTTCACAATCACAAGATGTTGTGCCCAAATCTACGGAGCCAAATTCGGTGTAAATCTTAAAGGATATTAGGCATGCTTATTTTTCTGCTGTGGTTATTGATGGAAATAGAAACTGCTGAATGGAGGAGCTGTGGAAACATCAAGGAAGATGGAGCACTTGAGATCCAAGATGCATAAAATGGCAGTTGTCATGTGATTAATAAATTGCACTGCTCACTGTTAAGTAGAACAAATGTATGAGGGAGGAGGAAAGGCTGCCTGTACAACCGCACTTAGGCTCTGTCCTGTCCAGGCCTATGTGGGCTAGTAGTCCAGGGGTGCCCTGAGTCAGAGGGGAGTGGCGCCCACAGGGGCGCTGGGAGTGGAGGGCGGGCCAGCATGGCTGGAGTCCCACCTGAATGGTTTCCTGCACACTTAGGATGGCAGCTCTGGCAGGTCACAGTTCCACAGCCAGGGAAAAAGAAACTTTCACTTGACCAGGATACACGTGATCTCATGTCACTCAAATGCATGAACACCCGCAAACAAACTGTGCACTCATTCTCAGTTTTCTTTTCTCGTGTTGTTCCTTCCACACGAGATACTCTTAATTCCTCCCTATGCATGTTCAAAAGCTAAGAATCTTTGAAGCATTAGGTAAAGTGCCACTCCCTCCTTCAGCATGGGTTAAACTAAGTTGGGTGACTTACTCTTGCCCCTATATTTCGCTGTACTGGCTTTATAATTCACTTTAGCATAGTTAACTGAACATTTTACATATCCATTTTTACCACTAAATTGGGAAATATTATTCCTTTCTTCAACCTTTAACATATTTATGAATATAATAGGTGCTGAATAAATATTTGCTGGGTAAAAATTTGGTTTGGGTGTTTCAGTTAGTGATTTTAAGAAAATAAGAATCTAAAAATCGAAACTATTTCAATCCAAGGTAAAGATTCTGTTGTGATTCTTTCCCACTTAAGTATTAGCATCCGAGTCTGTAAGGATAGTTTCTCACCTTTGCACTTGAACTACTCTGTCATTTGATTGTCATATGTTAGGTTACAGAGAACAAAATGGCACTGAGAGTTGGAAATTTGCCCCAGATTATATAGTACTTTAAGGTGATAGCCCAATAGTGATTCTAATTTTTGCTTAGACACTAACATCTGCTACTTCCCTATGAGAGATGCCAACATACATTTGTCAGTAACATCTCTGCGTGCAGTAAGGTCCAATGCAACAATTGAATTGGTGCTTTCTTGACACCTACTCTTTATCCAGATCTAAGGGGGATAGAAACAATTAAAAAACATGATATGGTCATCCCCAATAAGCTTTGTGTGTGTGTGTGTGTGTGTCTTACACATATTTTATTTTTATTATTTTTAAATTTTATTTTATATATCTTTTTATACAGCAGGTTCTTATTAGTCATCAATTTGATACACATCAGTGTATACATGTCAATCCCAATCGCCCGATTCATCACGCCACCATCCCCATCCCCCGCGGCTTTCCCCGCTTGGTGTCCATAAGTTTCTTCTCTACATCTGTGTCTCAACTTCTTCCCTGCAAACCGGTTCATCTGTACCATTTTTCCAGATTCCGCATACATGTGTTAATATACGATATTTGTTTTTCTGACTTACTTCACTCTGTATGACAGTCTCTAGATCCATCCATGTCTCAACAAATGACCCAATTTCGTTCCTTTTTATGGATGCGTAATATTCCATTGTATATATGTACCACATCTTCTTTATCCGTCTGTCGATGGGCATTTAGATTGCTTCCAGGACCTGGTTATTGTAAATAGTGCTGCAATGAACATTGGGATGCATGTGTCTTTTTGAATTATGGTTTTCTCTGGGTATATGCCCAGTAGTGGGATTGCTGGATTATATGGTAATTCAATTTTTAGTTTTTTAAGGAACCTCCATACTGTTCTCCATAGTGGCTGTATCAATTTATATTACTACTGACAGTGCAAGTGGGTTCCCTTTTCTCCACACCCTCTCCAGCATTTGTTGTTTGTAGATTTCTGATGATGCCCATTCTAACTGGTGTGAGGTGATACCTCACTGTAGTTTTCATTTCTCTAATAATTAGTGATGTTGAAGCAGCTTTTCATGTGCTTCTTGGCCATCTGTCTGTCTTCTTTGGAGAAGTGTCTATTTAGGGCTTCTGCCCATTTTTGGATTGGGTTGTTTATTTTTTTGATATTGAGCTGCATGAGTTGCTTGTATGTTTTGGAGATTAATCCTTTGTCCGTTGATTCATTTGCAAATATTTTCTCCCATTCTGAGGGTTGTCTTTGCGTCTTGTTTATGGTTTCCTTTGCTGTGCAAAAGCTTTGAAGTTTCATTAGGTCCCATTTGTTTATTTTTGTTTTTATTTCCATTACTCTAGGAGGTGGATCAAAAAAGATCTTGCTGTGATTTATGTCAAAGAGTGTTCTTCCTGTGTTTTCCTCTAAGAGTTTTATAGTGTCTGGTCTTACATGTAGGTCTCTACTCCATTTTGAGTTTACTTTTGTGTATGGTGTTAGGGAGAGTTCTAATTTCATTCTTTTACATGTAGCTGTCCAGTTTTCCCAGCACCACTTATTGATGAGACCATCTTTTCTCCATTGTATATCCTTGCCTCCTTTGTCATGGATTAGTTGACCATAGGTGCATGGGTTTATCTCTGGTCTTTCTATCTTGTTCCATTGATCTGTGTTTCTGTTTTTGTGCCACTACCTTATTCTCTTGATTACTATAGCTTTGTAGTATAGTCTGAGGTCAGGGAGTCTGATCTCTCCAGCTCCGTGTTTTTCCCTCCAGACTGCTTTAGCTATTTGGGGTCTTTTGTGTCTCTGTACAGATTTTAAGATTTTTTGTTCTAGTTCCATAAAAAATGCTATTGGTAATTTGATAGGGATTGCACTGAATGTGTAGATTGCTTTGGGTAGTATAGTCATTTTCACAATATCGATTCTTCCAATCCAAGAACATGGTATATCTCTCCGTCTGTTGGTATCATCTTTAATTTCATTCATCAGTGTCTTACAGTTTCCTGCATACAGGTCTTTTGTCTCCCTAGGTAGGTTTATTCCTAGGTATTTTATTATTTTTGTTGCAATGGTAAATGGGAGTGTTTTCTTGATTTCACTTTCAGATTTTTCATCATTAATGTATAGGAATGCAAGAGATTTCTGTGCATTAATTTTGCATCCTGCAGCTTTACCAAATTCATTGATTAGCTCTAGTAGTTTTCTGGTGGCATCTTTAGGATTCTCTATAGTATCATGTCATCTGCAAACAGTGACAGTTTTACTTCTTTTCCAATTTGTATTCCTTTTATTTTTCTTCTCTGATTGCTGTGGCTAGGACTTCCAAAACTATGTTGAATAATAGTGGTGAGAGTGGACATCCTTGTCATGTTCCTGATCTTTGAGGAAATGCTTTCAGTTTTTCACCATTGAGAATGATGTTTGCTGTGGGTTTGTCGTATATGGCCTTTATTATGTTGAGGTAGGTCCCCTCTATGCCCACTTTCTGGAGAGTTTTTATCATAAATGGGTGTTGACTTTTGTCAAAAGCTTTTTCTGCATCTATTGAGATGATCATATGGTTTTTATTCTTCAATTTGTTAATATGGTGTATCACATCGATTTGAGTATATTGAAGAATCCTTGCATTCCTGGAATAAACCCCACTTGATCATGGTGTGTGATCCTTTTACTGTGTTGTTGGATTCTGTTTGCTGGTATTTTGTTGAGCAATTTTGCGTCTATATTGATCAGTGATATTGGTCTGTAATTTTCTTTTTTTGTAGTATCTTTGCCTGCTTTGGTATCAGGGTGATGATGGCCTCATAGAATGAGTTTGGGAGTGTTCCTTCCTCTGCAAGTTTTTGGAAGAGTTTGAGAAGGATGGGTGTTAGCTCTTCTCTAAATGTTAGATAGAATTCACCTGTGAAGCCATCTGGTCCTGGACTTTTGTTTTTTGGAAGATTTTTACTCACAGTTTCAATTTCATTACTTGTGATTGCTCTGTTACTATTTTCTATTTCTTCCTTGTTCAGTCTCAGAAGATTGTGCATATCTAAGAATTTGTGCATTTCTTCCAGGTTGTCGATATTATTGTCATAGAGTTGCTTGTAGTAGTCTCTTAGGGTGCTTTGTATTTCTGTGGTGTCTGTTGTAACTTCTCCTTTTTCATTTCTAATTTTATTGATTTGAGTCCTCTCCCTCTTTTTCTTGATGTGTCTGGCTAATGGTTTATCACTTTTGTTTATCTTCTTAAAGAACCAGCTTTTAGTTTTATTGATCTTTGCTGTTGTTTTCTTTGTTTCTATTTCATTTATTTCTGCTCTGATCTTTATGATTTCATTCCTTCTGCTGACTTTGGGTTTTGTCTGTTCTTCTTTCTCTAGTTCCTTTAGGTGTAAGGTTAGATTGTTTATTTGAGATTTTTCTTGTTTCTTGAGGTAGGCTTGTATAGCTATAAACTTCCCTCTTAGAACTGCTTCTGTTGCATCCCATAGGTTTTGGATCGTCATGTTTTCATTGTTGTGTCTCTAGGTACTTTTTGATTTCCTCTTTGATTTGTTCAGTGATCTCTTGGTTAATTAGTAACATATTGTTTAGCATCCATGTGTTTGTGTTAATTACATTTTGTTTCCCTGTAATTGTTTTCTAATCTCATAGCATTGTGATCAGAAAAGATGCTTGATATGCTTTCAATTTTCTTAAATTTACTGAGGCTTTATTTGTGACCCAATATATGATATATCCTGGAGAATGTTCCATGTGCACTTGAGAAGAAAGTGTAAACTGCTCTTTTTGGATGGAATGTCCTATAAATATCAATTTAATCTATCTGTGTCATTTAAAGCTTCTCTTTCCTTATTTATTTTCAGTTTTGATGATCTGCCCATTGGTGTTAAAGGCCCCCATTATTATTGTGTTATTGCTGATTTTCTTTTTTATAGCTGTTAGCAGTTGTCTTATGTATTGAGGTGCTCCTATGTTCGGTGCATATATATTTATAATTGTTATATCTTCTTGGATTGATCCCTTGATCATTATGTAGTGTCCTTCCTTGTCCCTTGTAATGTTCTTTATTTTAAAGTCTATTTTATCTGATATGAGTATTGCTACTCCAGCTTTCTTTTGATTTCCATTTGTATGGAATATCTTTTTCCATCCCCTCACTTTCAGTCTGTATGTGTCCCTAGGTCTGAAGTAGGTCTCTTGTAGCCAGCATATATATGGGTTTTGTTTTTGTATCCATTCAGCAAGCCTGTGTCTTTTGGTTGGAGCATTTAATCCATTTACGTTTAAGGTAATTATCAATATGTATGTTCCTATGACCATTTTCTTAATTGTTTTGGGTTTGTTTTTGTAGGTCCTTTTCTTCTCTTGTGTTTCCTACCTAGAGAAGTTCCTGTAGCATTTGTTGTAGAGCTGGTTTGGTGGTGCTGAATTCTCTTAGCTTTTGCTTGTCTGTAAAGCTTTTGATTTCTTCATTGAATCTGAATGAGATCATTGCCGGGTAGAGTAATCTTGATTCTAGGTTCTTCCCTTTCATCACTTTAAGTATATACTGTTACTCCCTTCTGGCTTATAGAGTTTCCACTGAGAAATCAGCTGTTAACCTTGTGGGAGTTCCCTTGTATGTTATTACTCGTTTTTCCCTTGCTGCTTTCAATAATTTTTCTTTGTCTTTAATTTTTGCCAATTTGATTACTATGTGTCTTGGTGTTTTTTTCCTTGGGTTTATCCTGTAATTGACTCGCTGTGCTTCCTGGACTTGGGTGGCTGTTTGCTTTCCCATGTTATGGATGTTTTTGACTATAATCTCTTCAGATATTTGCTGTGTTCCTTTCTCTCTCTCTTTTCCTTCTGGGATCCCTATAATGCGAATGTTGTTGCATTTAATGTTGTCCCAGAGGTCTCTTAGGCTGTCTTCATTTCTTTATTCTGTTCCTCAGCAGTGAATTGCACCATTCTGTCTTCCAGGTCACTTATGCGTTCTTCTGCCTCAGTTATTCTGCTATTGATTCCTTCTAGTGTAGTTTTCATTTCAGTTATTGTATTGTTAATCTTTGTTTGTTCTTTAATTCTTCTAGATTTTTGTTAAACATTTCTTGCATCTTCTCAGTCTTTTCCTCCTTTCTTTTTCCAAGGTCTTGGATCATCTTTACTATCATTATTCTGAATTCTTTTTCTGGAAGGTTGCCTATCTCCACTTCATTTAGTTGTTTTTCTGGGGTTTTATCTTGTCCCTCATTTGGTACATAGCCCTCTGCCTTTTCATCTTGTATGTCTTTCTGTGAATGTGGTTTTTGTTCCACAGGCTGCAGGATTGTAGTTCTTCTTGCTTCTGCTGTCTGCCCTCTGGTTGAAGAGGCTTGTGCAAATTTCCTGATGGGAGGGACTGGTTGTGGGTAGAGCTGAGTGTTGCTCTGGTGTGCAGAGCTCAGTAAAAGTTTAATCGGCTTGTCTGCTGATGGGTGGGGGGCTGGGTTCCCTCCCTGTTGTTTGTTTGGCCTGAGGCAACGCAACACTGGCGACTACCTGGGCTCTTTGGTTGGGCTAATGACAGACTCTGGGAGGGCTCATTCCAAGGAGTACTTTCCAGAACTTCTGCTGCCAGTGTCCTTGTCCCCATTGTGAGCCACAGCCACTCCTTGCCTCTGCAGGAGACCCTCCAACACTAGCAGGTAGGTCTGGTTCAGTCTCTCCTGGTGTCACTGCTCCTTCCCCTGTTCCCGATGCACACACTACTTTGTGTGCCCTCCAAGAGTGGAGTCTCTGTTTCCCCCAATCCTGTCAAAGTCCTGCAGTCAAGTCCCACTAGCCTTCAAAGTCTGATTCTCTAGGTATTCCTCCTCCCGTTGCTGGACCCCCAGGTTGGGAAGCCTGACGTGGGGCTCAGAACCTTCACTCCAGTGGGTGGACTTCTGTCATATAAGTGTTCTGCAGTCTGTGAGTCACCCACCCAGCAGTTACGGGATTTGATTTTACTGTGATTGCACGCAGCCTACCATCTCATTTTGGCTGCTTCTTTGTCTTTGTATGTGGAGTATCTTTTTTGGTGAGTTCCAGTGTCTTCCTGTTGATTGTCCAGCAGCTAGTTGTGATTCTGTGGTTCTTACAAGAGGTAGTGAGAGCACGTCCTTCGACTCCACCATCTTGGTTCAGGGCCCCAGTAAGCTTTTAAAGTGAGGAGCTGAGTCATAAACATAGGAAATTTTTAGATAGTTTTGTAAGTAAAGCTGTGATAATAAGTTAGTTAATAAATAATAAAATAATTGGTTACAGTGCTTCAGAAATTGCAACTTGACATCGTTAAGGCACTCTTGTGGCAGAAACAACCACATACGCAACAGGATGTAATATAATTCAGTCAGAACAGCACTCAAACATTGGTTAGAATTTTGTATGAGTTCAGGGCCAACCTGTGTTGGATTTCCATTACTACGTAAGGATTTGCCCTTGGTCTCCTGTACCTGACGTGCTTTGTTTTCCATATTTTTGGATTAAGTCTTTTGTTACCCACCTGGTAAAGTTATAGAAGATACAATTCATAGTGATAGCAATGGCTACTACCTACTTAGCACATATTTGCCTCACTCTCTGCTATGTGAGTTATATTATTCTTATAGTTATCCTGAAAGAAAAATATTATTTACATTTTATAAATTAAGAAAATGATCATTTTAAAAATGAAGAAAATGGGGATCAAGGTATTAAGTAAATCTCTCTAGGACACAGAGCTAAGCGAGTGGTGAAAGTGAGATTCACACAATCCTGTGTTGAGTTTCATCGCCTACAGTCTTGGCACTGTACTTGGTGGAATTTAAAAGATGGAGAGGTTACCATTGTTTGGGGATGACTAAAAAGAGGTGGCATTACTGTCATCCTTTGAATGAAGAATAGCTTTTTGACAGGTGAGGTGGATGGAATTCCAGGTGGAGGGAATATAATGAATAACTTAATATACAATGTTTGGAATGAATTTGAGAAATAATGCCCATTTCAGTAATTCTACAGGCAGTAAAGTGAGATAAGACTTGTGTACATATATGGTAGAAATTCTTTGTAATCATTTTGTTTTCTTAATTTTGTGCATGATGGGAAAGTTGTGAGCAATCAGAGACATGGTGATATGAGGATTACTTTAAAATTTTGAAAGAGGTTATTGGAGATTTTGTTTTTCCTGCCATTAATTAGAAAGGTGTTAGAGAAAAAATCCACTTTGAAGACAGACATTGGAGGCAAGATCCTATTGAAGATTAGCTGGTGTACTCAGAGGGCCTCACTTAAAAGGGAAAAACTTGGAGCTACTGGGTTAGTCTCCCTCAGAGAAGGAAGGTGAAGGCACCCTTGAAGCTTCTGAGAGGGCCTTCACGTGCATAGCTCTAGATTTGGAAATGGGTGTCATTTGTACTTTTAGATTGCCCGAATGCAGATGTAGTCAGGAAATTGACAGGGGAAGGAGGTCAAGGTTTTGGGTTTATAAGGTGTCAGTTGCTAAGTCCACACTGATCTCAGATCTCATGGCTGGGGACAAGAATATGACCTGCGAGATAGGTGAGCATTAAGATCGTTCATAGAATGGGTAGATCATTTAGCACTGTTAGCTCTTTGAGCTCACATTAGCGTCTTTGGGCAGTGTCTGGAGCACGTCTTCAAAAGCAGCCTGCTTAGGGAGCTGTTGTATCTCTTGCTAGTCGTCATTCCCTGCTCTCAGCTGAACATTTTCCTCTTCTCTGCACTTACCACTAGAGGTTGCCCCAGCAATCAGGAAATTCTGTGAGGCTGAAATAGTATCACTGTCATCTAGTGTTTAGAATTGCCCGTTAAGCAGCCCTTCATTACTGCTATGACTGTGTGGTGGTGTTATAACCGAGTCCTTTGAGAATCACCTTTGGCACTGTGTGTCTATAGTATTAGGGGAAATGTGTGCAAGTAGTAATAGTAGGCCACTTATTGTTCAAAAATACCAACCAAATGGGGATGGCTTCGTGTAATTTTTATTTTCTTCTGGTAGAGGAAGACCTCTGCTCTTAGTTCCTTCTACTCTAAGAGCATACATACAATTGGCATTTATTTTCTGTTTAAAAGGAATTGTTGGATAAGCAGCTAGAGGTTCATGAGTGGAGAACAGAAGAAAAAAGAGGGGTAGAGCTGGATTTGGATCATCCATATTAGGCTGCCACGTAAAAGTTGATAGGTTTGCAGGGCATGTGGACTACAGCGTAAGGGGGCCATGAGAGTTGTGCACTGCACAACCTGACCAAACTCATGCAGGGACTGTATGCCACAAGAGGGATGGTTCTGTTCAGGGACATTTACCGAGGGAGAGAGTACAGAGAAGGAATTTTGAGAAATGCTCAAATTTAGGGGGTAAAAGGAAAAAGAAGTAAGCCAGCAAGGAAAAGAGGAAGGAGAAATCAGAGAAACACAACTGGCCCAGAAGAGTACAGTTGCCATTGTCCTGTCTGTTCCTCTGCGTGATGTCCAGACCTTTCAAAGTGAAGGCAGTTTGTTGCCTTCTACTCAGGATGTAAAGTCAGTCAGTCTCTGTATCTCTCTGTCCCTCTCTGTGTCTGTGTGTCTCTTTCACACACTTGTTCATTAGTATTTGTCACTCTCTCTGTCAGTTCAGATCAGTTTATCAGAGCTAAACTATCTTTGACAAATCATTGTTTACCCATGGAAGTGGTGGCTCCCACTTAAATTGATGGTAGGAAACTTCATTCCCATTCCCCGTCTGTATAAAAGATTGATCTTAAAGCCTGATCCTCCACTGAGGAATTACATCAAACCATTGAAATGTTATGAGGAGACTATTTTGTAGTCATTCCACAGCCATATCTACTTACGTTATCTCTGTAAAGGATGGTAGGTATTTAAAATTTTTATCCTTATTTTAAAGTTTAAAACTATCCTATCAGCAACCAATCATCATAATTTGATTCACTGTGTTGAGGTCTTTGGTTCAGAAGTTGTATTTCAAAAACTCTGTCCTGCGGGACATTTTCTTTCCGAAGGAATGAAATAATTAGTTCCTAAGAAATGACACAGCCACATGTCAAGATGATTAAGGGTGCTGCTGCCAAAGTCAGATGGGCCCGCACCCCTGTCCTCCTGCCTGACAGCAGACCCAACATGTTTGTTGCTTATCATTTTATAATCACCACTGAGAGAAGCTCAAGGAAGCTTCTTGAATCCCAGGAAAACCATAAAATAAGACTGCCTACCATCCTGGCCATGCCCCCGATATTAAACCATAGTTATTTAGTCCGCCCCTACCACTTGTCTTTTGCAGCAATGTACAATTACATAGGAATTCATGTTTTCTTAAAAAAAAAAATCAGAAGACTGTTTTCTGTGGTTTGGACCTATAATCAGTGGTGATGTATAATACTGTGGATCATCAACAGTGAAAACCAAATTTGATCAGCACCTTCTGTTTTTAAGCTAAGCCCTAAGCAAATGGTGAATAGATTTGTCTTGTGTATCCTTGGCTGAACTACGTCCACCTTTACTCATCTCTGTTATGGTGTGGGATAGTTATTTGGGGCTGCACATGACAATGTTTCCATCATTGCCTCTCTTCTGGTATCAGACTTTACCCTCATGGTGACTGGATGGTATGGCGGGGTAAGACCAAGCATAGTGACCCCAATTCCTGGACAGCAGTGATTGTGATGGGAGCTTGACCCAAGTATGCAGGGTTGCCAGATAAAATGTAGGATTCCCACTTAAATGTGAATTTTAGATAAACAATGACTAGGAGCCTAGGTTATGCCTTTTTTTCACATCTGTAGAAATTTTGTCAGTTATTGAATGGGACGTATTCATACCAATATAGGCTTACACTCAATATTCATTGTTTATCTGAAGTTCAGTTTTAACTAGGTGTTCTGTATTTTTGTTGGCTAAATCTGGCAACCCTAAAAGTAGAATCAGAGCCCTCTTTTTTATTTTTTTTTTTAATGAATGCCAGGAGAGAGAATTTTTTTTTATGTTTGGAAGTAGGGAAGAGGGTTAAAGACAAACCCATCTGATAACCAGTTGCCCTGATGAATAAGAGGGAAGAGTCTTTTAGAAAAGTAAGCCAAGTAGAGGGAAGCAATATTTGAGTGGCATAAGAGATAATGGCCTCTGAGTTCCAGCTTCCATCTCCTGGCCCTGGTTCTAAACTTTTCTTTTATGCTATGCACTATCCCCAGCATCCTTTCAGACATGTGAGCTAATGAATTACTTTTTCTTGCATGAGCAAGTGTGCGTTGGGTGCTGTCACTTTTAGCCTCTGTATTTTCCACACTCCTTTAAAGTATGTGGCACTCTCACACTGCCCCCTTGCCTCCTCTGGCTTTTGCTAGAGAATGTACATTCTGTGCTGCTCTCATGTTTGATGGTGGACAATAGATCCGTTGATACCTCAGCACCACAAAGGCCTTCACTGGCAGAGTCCTTCGTGAATAAGAGTAGAAGCTGGAATACGCTTTCTTTTACTTACTGCATGGAGAAACAGTGGTCTCTGTAAGGAAAGTAGTCTTTATTTAGGAAAACAGTGGAATCCAAATTTACCGAAATATGAACACTGGAAGGCAAAAATGTGCAGAGGTATAGGAAACATAAAACTAGGCACTTTGCTTCATGCATATATCAAGTAATGTTAAAAATCAAAGATGAACTAAAATTGTCAGTAGGGGTCCCCTAGTCAAGAAAGCAATCCTCTTAAAAGATGCCTTAAAGAAAGAGAGTAAACAAGTAAAATTGAATGAGAAAACAAGCAAAATTTATACTTTCTTGTAGGTTTTGAGCCCCTTTTGGATTAACTGTCAAGCTCAGTCTCCCATGAGTAAGTGGGTGTACGTGGCAAGGGTCTAGCACATGGGATTTCCTACCCATCAATAGTTTCAACTTCTTGGAACATTGGTCATAAATATGTGAAAGCAGTGTTTTAATCTGGCCATAGGTTGCTCATAAAACTCACTTTAAAAATTTTACCATCCCCTCCTGGAGGAAGTAGGAGATACAACAGGATGAATTAATAGGCTAGGCTAAGGCCAAATACCAAGAGTCCTGATGTTTCACAGAGTTACCTCATTAGGCAGGTTTAGAGTAGGTAACAAAGGTACAGATCAGTATCTGAGTCTCATAAGACTGAACAGGTTCGAGAAATCAACCCTTCTGGGCCAGAGACTTCCATAGTGTGAAATAAATAACCGCCCTTGACAGCTAATATAGAGACCAGAACCCACTACTTAGGGTCAGGACAAAGAGAATAAGGTTGATCTCTATAGTTTACCCTGAGCAGAATCTGACATAAACCTACTTCTTTTGTTTACATTTTCTATCCACTTCATTTTGTAAGAACATTGTAGTCAAGATGGAGGCAGTTAGAGGGGATGTGAGGTGAGGAAGAGGTGGAGAAGGAAACATGGAGGTAGGGGTAAACAATATTTGTTGGATACTTTCTAGGAGGGTTCAAGAACACTGGGAATAATAATACATAATATGCATTACTTTTTCTTTAAAAACAATTTTATAGACTTAAAAGTATTCTGTATCTAAAATCTTCACAAGATTCTTAACAAAAATATATGAAGTAAGGTAAATTTGATGAAATTGGTCCTCAAGAGATTGAGTGACACGTTAAAGTCACCTGAATAATAAAAAGCACAGCCTGGACTCCAACCCAGAGTATCTTGAGTGTTTTACAGGAGTCTTTTCACTGTTTTGCCTACTTAATTTTGATATCCCATTCATCTGGAGACATGGATGTGACCTTATGTTTATTACCATATGTCTGGTCTTCTATTTAAAATAAAGAGTAGCAGAGAGATGGGAAAAGGGAGTATCCAGAATGCCAGTATTAAATTAGGCATCAGTAGAGGCAATTATACAAATGATTGGGAAAGACACTGGGACCTTAGAAATGGCATTTTAGATGTTACCAAACAAGACCACTTAAAGTGAGTTTTCAAAGAGTTGTAGAACCAAAGAAAACATTAGAAAGTCACGTAAATATAAACACTTTCAGTAATTGTTAAGATAAATGGGATTGTTCTTGGCAATGGCTATGAACTGTATGTGACTGGAGAGAAAAATAAAACAACACACGAGATTGTCAATAAATTCTACAGATGCATCTCTTAATATGGAAGGTAGTTACAAACCAGGTGACTCTCCTTAATATCTATCATTTTAAGTTCTATAACATATTGTACATTTACTTATATTCTCTGTTGCATGTATGCCCAGACACAATTAATGGTTAAAATCTTGAAAATGTTAAGATTGTAACTCAAAAAAGTGATCACTCACAGTTGGGAAGCATACACTTTTGTCAACAAAACAGGAACAAATTTCTTAGAAATCAGTTTTAATTGGGATTTTTTAAAGGAACTCTGTAGGATCGCATTGCCTTACATATGAGGAAAATACTACTCTAGCTTGTGGCTTTAATGCTATGTTTTTCTATGGACTGGTTGCCAGTGATTCTGGCCTATGAGACATACATCGAAGTCTGTTGTTGGTACTTTACTTCTTTCTTTCCTTTTTCTGCTTTGAAGCTAAAAAACAATGTTGTATTGGACTTAGGAGGGAAAGGCCAAGATAATTTTTTTTTTTTTTTTTTTTTTTTTTTTGCGGTACGTGGGCCTCTCACTGTTGTGGCCTATCCCGTTGCGGAGCACAGGCTCCGGACACGCAGGCTCAGCGGCCATGGCTCACGGGCCTAGCCGCTTCGTGGCATGTGGGATCTTCCCGGACTGGGCCACGAATCCACGTCCCCTGCGTCAGCAGGCAGACTCTCAACCACTGCACCACCCGGGAAGCCCCCAAGATAATTTTTAACTTAATTTTGACATTGCTGAGCTACTGAGTTATGACAAGAAAATTCTTACTTTCAGATTTTGTATAATGTGATAAAACACCCTTTATTGTTTAAATTACTCCTAGTCAGATATTTTATTACTTGCAGCCAAAAGCACTCCAAACAACATCCTGAATTGCTATCTATTTTCTTTTCTTTCTTTCAGCTTACTATTGGTTTGTTGTGGAAATTTTTTAGTCTTTTCAGCAGCTTAGCATTTGAATTCTCTTCCTATGTGAAATGAGTCTTAATGGGAGACAGAGCCAATTATAAACTGTATAAACTAAGATAGTTTCTCAGCCTCATTTGAAACTAGGGCTTAGGCAAGTAAAGCTTTCTCAACTGGATGTACACACACCAGGTTTTGAGTGTAGACCTAGTGACACTGAGAAATATGCAAAGTGGATAATTCCCTTATAAAGGAAGTCGGTTTAGCAAAATTGTACTCCTGGCATATCAGTGACAGTAGTATTGAGGACATTCAGTATTCTAGTCCTTCCAGAGACAGAAGTCATGTCTTCATAAGCCCAGTTTTGCAGCCTAATTTGTGGTGGTGTTTCAAGATGCGCAGTTATAAGCAACATGGTCCAGATCTCCTGGTGACTCAGAGAGCTACCCAATAGCCTTTTAAATAAATTCTTTTCCTTCCCATTTAATCTGTCATGGTTGGTTTCTCTTGCTTGCAACTAAAAACCCAGCCTGATACATTTTTTACCTCTTAGGCCAAAAGAATAGAGGTCAGAGGAGAGGCAGACCAGTCAGTAAAAACAACTCACATTTTTTCTGGAGTAATTGGTCACTTTTCACAAATGAAGTAGAACAGTAAATAAGCTGATGGGAGAAAAGAAGACGAATAGAATAAAAGAAGCTCACCCACATTTTTTGAATTAAAAAATCACAAAATTTATCGATTTAAGAGTCTGTACAAAAATTATTGGAAATGTTTCAGGCTAACGTTTTTTTCTTTTTCTTTGAGTTTATTTTTGTGTATGGTGTTAAGGAGTGTTCTAATTTCATTCTTTTACATGTAGCTGTCCAGTTTTCCCAGCACCACTTATTGAAGAGGCTGTCATTTCTCCACTGTATATTCTTGCTTTATCAAAGATAAGGTGATCATATGTGCATGGGTTTATCTCTGGGCTTTCTATCCTGTTCATTTGATCTATATTTCTGTTTTTGTGCCAGTACCATACTGTCTTGATTATTATAGCGTTGTAGTATAGTCTGAAGTCCGGGAGCCTGATTCCTCCAGTTCCATTTTTCTTTCTCAATAATGGTTTGGCTATTCAGGGTCTTTTATGTTTCCGTACAAATTGTGAAATTTTTTGTGCTAGTTCTGTGAAAAATGACATTGGTAGTTTGATAGGGATTGCATTGAATCCGTAGATTGCTTTGGGAAGTATAGTTGTTTCCACAATGTTGATACTTCCAATCCAAGAACATGGTATATCTATCCATCTGTTTGTATCATCTTTAATTTCTTTCATCATTGTCTTATGATGATTTTTTTTGGATTTCTGATGGATAAAGCATTTTTAAAAAATATCTTTATTGGAGTATAATTACTTTACAATGGTGTGTTAGTTTCTGCTTCATAACAAAGTGAATCAGTTATACATATGTCCCCATATATCTTCCCTCTTGCGTCTCGCTCCCTCCCACCCTCCCTATCCCACCTCTCTAGGTGGTCTCAAAGCACCGAGCTGCTCTCCCTGTGCTATGCCACTGCTTCCCACTAGCTATCTGTTTTACGTTTGGTAGTGTATATATGTCCATGTCACTCTCTCACTTTGTCCCAACTTACCCTTCCCCCTCCCCGTATCCTCAAGTCCATTCTCTAATAGGTCTGTGTCTTTATTCCTATCTTGCCCCTAGGTTCTTCATGACAATTTTTTTTCTTTTTTAGATTCCATGTATATGGGTTAGCATACAGTATTTGTTTTTCTCTTTCTGACTTACTTCACTCTGTATGACAGACTCTAGGTCCATCCACCTCATTACAAATAACTCAATTTCGTTTCTTTTTATGGCTGAGTAATATTCTATTGTATATATGTGCCACATCTTCTTTATCCATTCATCTGTCGATGGACACTTAGGTTGCCTCCATGTCCTGGCTATTGTAAATAGGACTGCAGAGAACATTTTGGTACATGACTCTTTTTGAATTATGGAGTTTTCTCAGGGTATATGCCCAGTAGTGGGATTGCTGGGTCGAATGGTAGTTCTATTATTAGTTTTTTAAGGAACCTCCATACTGTTCTCCATAGTGGCTGTATCAATTTACATTCCCAACAACAGTGCAAGAGGGTTCCATTTTCTCCACATCTTCTCCAGCATTTATTGTTTGTAGATTTTTTTATGATGAACATTCTGACTGGTGTGAAATGATATCTCATTGTAGTTTTGATTTGAATTTCTCTAATGATTAATGATGTTGAGCATTCTTTCATGTGTTTGCGGGCAATCTGTATATCTTCCTTGGAGAAATGTCTATTTAGGTCTTCTGCCCATTTTTGGATTGGGTTGTTTTTTTTTTTTGTTATTGAGCTGCATGAGCTGCTTGTATATTTTGCAAATTAATCCTTTGTCTGTTGCTTCATTTGCAAATATTTTCTCCCATTCTGAGGTTTGTCTTTTCGTCTTGTTTATGGTTTCCTTTGCTGTGCAAAAGCTTTTAAGTTTCATTAGCTCTCACTTTTATTTTTGTTTTTATTTCCATTTCTCTAGGAGGTGGGTCAAAAAGGATCTTGCTGTGATGTATGTCATGGAGTGTTCTGCCTATGTTTTCCTCTAAGAGTTTGATTGTGTCTGGCCTTACATTTAGGTCTTTAATCCATTTTGAGTTTATTTTTGTGTATGGTGTTAGGGAGTGTTCTAATTTCATTCTTTTACATGTAGCTGTCCAGCTTTCCCAGCACTACTTATTGAAGAGGCTGTCTTGTCTCCCCTGTATATTCTTGCCTCCTTTATCACAGATAAGGTGACCATATGTGCGTGGGTTTATCTCTGGGCTTTCTATCCTGTTCCATTCATCTATATTTCTGTTTTTGTGCGAGTACCATACTGTCTTGATTACTGAAGCTTTGCGGTATAGTCTGAAGTCAGGGAGCCTGATTCCTCCCTTCTGTTTTCTTTCTCAACATTGCTTTGGCTATTCAGGATCTATTGTGTTTCCATACAAATTGTGAAATTTTTTGTTCTAGTTCTGTGAAAAATGCCAGTGGTAGCTTGATAGGGATTTCATTGAATCTGTAAACTGCTTTGGGAAGTATAGTCATTTTCACAATGTTGATTCTTCCAATCTAACAACATGGTATATCTCTCCATCTATTTGTATCATCTTTAATTTCTTTCATCAGTGTCTTATAATTTTTGCATACAGGTCTTTTGTCTCCTTAGGTAGGTTTATTCCTAGATATTTTATTCTTATTGTTGCAGTGGTAAATGAGAGTGTTTTCTTAATTTCACTTTCAGATTTTTCATCATTAGTGTACAGGAATGCAAGTGATTTCTGTGCATTAATTTTGTATCCTGCTACTTTACCAAATTCACTGACTAGCTTTAGTAGTTTTCTGGTAGCATATTTAGGATTCTGTATACAGTATCATGTCATCTTCAAACAGTGACAGCTTTACTTCTTCTTTTCCTATTTGGGTTCCTTATATTTCTTTTTCTTCTCTGATTGCTGTGGCTAAAACTTCCAAAACTATGTCGAATAATAGTGGTTAGAGTGGACAACCTTGTCTTGTTCCTGATCTTAATGGAAATGGTTTCAGGTTTTCACCATTGAGGACAATGTTGCCTGTGGATTTGTCATATATGGCTTTTACTATGTTGAGGTAAGTTCCCTCTATGCCTACTTTCTGGAGGGTTGTTATCATAAATGGGTGTTGAATTTTGTCAAAAATCTTTTCTGCATCTATGAGATACTCATATGGTTTTTCTCCTTCAATTTGTTAATATGGTGTATCACACTGATTAATTTGCATATATTGAAGAACCCTTGCACTCCTGGGATAAACCCCACTTGATCATGGTGTATGATCCGTTTAATGTGCTGTTGGATTCTGTTTGCTAGTATTTTGTTGAGGACTTTTGCATCTATGTTCATCAGTGATATTGGCCTGTAGTTTTCTTTCTCTGTGACGTCTTTGTCTGGTTTTGGTATCAGGGTGATGGTGGCCTTGTAGAATGAGTTTGGGAGTGTTTCTCCCTCTGCTGTATTTTGGAACAGTTTGATAAGGTAGGTGTTAGCTCTTCTCTAAATGTTTGATAGAATTCTCCTGTGAAGCCATCTGGTCTGGGGCTATTGTTTGTTGGAAGATTTTTAATCACAGTTTCAATTTCATTACTTGTGATTAGCCTGTTTATATTTTCTCTTTCTTCCTGGTTCAGTCTCGTAAGTTTGTGCATTTCTAAGAATTTGTCCATTTCTTCCAGGTTGTCCATTTTATTGGCATAGAGTTGCTTGTAGTAATCTCTCATGATCCGTTTTATTTCTGCAGTGTCAGTTGTTACTTCTTTTTCATTTCTAATTCTATTGATTTGAGTCTTCTCCCTTTATTTCTTGGTGAGTCTCGCTAGTGGTTTATCAATTTTGTTTATCTACTCAAGAACCAGCTTTGAGCTTTATTGATCTTTGCTGTCGTTTCCTTCACTTGTTTTTCATTTATTTCTAATATGATATTTATTATTTCTTTTCTTCTGGTATCTGGCATTTTCTTGTTCTTCTTTCTGTAATTTCTTTAGGTTTAAGGTTAGGTTTTTTATTTGAGATGTTTCTTGTTCTTCAGGTAGGATTGTGCTGCTATAAACTTCCCTCTAAGAACTATTTTTGCTTCATCTCATAGGTTTTGGGTTGTCGTGTTTTCATTGTCATTTGTTTTTAGGTATTTTTTGATTTCCTCTTTGATTTCTTCAGTGATCTGTTGGTTATTAAGTAGTGTATTGTTTAGCCTCCATGTGTTTGTATTTTTTACAGATTTTTTTTCCTGTAATTGATATCTAGTCTCATAGCGCTGCGGTCAGAAAAGGTACTTGATACGATTTCAATTTCCTTAAATTTAGGAAGGCTTGATTTGTTACCCAAGATATGGTCTATCCTGGAGAATGTTCCATGAGCTCTTGAGAAGAATGTGTGTTCTGTTGTTTTTGGATGGAATGTCCTATAAGTATTAATTAAGTCCATCTTGTTTAACGTATCATTTAAAGCTTGTGTTTCCTTATTTATTTTCATTTTGGATGATCTGTCCATTGGTGAAAGTTGGATGTTGATGTCCCCTAGTATGATTGTGTTACTGTCGATTTCTTCTTTTATGGCTGTTAGTATTTGCCTTATATATTGAGGTGCTCCTGTGTTGGGTGCATAAATATTTAAAATTGTTATGTCTTCTTCTTGGGTTGATCCCTTGATCATTACGTAGTGTCCTTCTTTTTCTCTTGTAATAGTCTGTGTTTTAAAGTCTGTTGTGTCTGATATGATAATTGCTACTCCAGCTTTCTTTTGATTTCCATTTGCATGGAATATCTTTTTCCGTCCCCTCACTTTCAGTCTGTATGTATCCCTAGGTCTGAAGTGGGTCTCTTGTAGACAGCATATATACATGTCTTGTTTTTGTATCCATTCAGCCAGTCTATGTCTTTTGGTTCGAGCATTTAATCCATTTACATTTAAGGTAGTTATCGATATGTATTCCTATTACCATTTTCTTAATTGACCTGTGTGTGTTATTGTAGGTCTTTTCCTCCTCTTGTGTTTCCTACCTAGAGAAGTTCCTGTAGCATTGTTGTAAAGCTGGTTTGGTGGTGCTGAATTATCTCAATGAGATCCTTGCTGGGTAGAGTAATCTTGTTTGTAACTTTTCCCTTTTATCACTTTAAATATGTCCTGCCACTCCCTTCTGGCTTGCAGAGTTTATGCTGAAAGATTAGCTGTTAACATTATGGGGATTCCCTTGTATGTTATTTGTTGCTTTTCCCTTTCTGCTTTGAATATTTTTTCTTTGTTTTTAATTTTTGATAGTTTGATTAATATTTGTCTTGGCATGTTTCTCCTTGGATTTATCCTGTATGGGACTCTCTGTGCTTCGTGGACTTGATTGACTATTTCCTTACCCATATTAGGGACGTTTTCAACGTTTTCAATCTTTTAACCTATTTTCTCAGTCCCTTTTTTTCTTTCTCTTCTTCTTTTGGGACCCCTATAATTTGAATGTTGGTTTGTTTATTGTTGTCACAGAGGTATCTGAGACTGTCCTCAATTCTTTTCATTCTTTTTTTATTCTGCTCTACGGTAGTTATTTCCACTATTTTATCTTCCAGGTCACTTGTCTGTTCTTCTGCCTCTGTTATTCTGCTATTGAATCTTTCTAGAGAATTTTAAATTTCATTTATTGTATTGTTCATCATTGTCTGTTTGCTCTTTAGTTCTTCTAGGTCCTTGTTAAACGTTTTTTGTATTTTCTCCATTCTATTTCCAAGATTTTGGATCATCTTTACTATCATTACTCTGAATTCTTTTTCAGGTAGACTGCCTATTTCCTCTTCTTTTGTTTGGACTGTTGTTTTTTTTCCCTTGCTCCTTCATCTGCTGTTTGTTTCTCGGTCTTCTCATTTTACTTAACTTACTGTGTTTGGGGTCTCCTTTTTGCCGGCTGCAGGGTCGTGGTTCCCGTTGTTTTTGGTGTTTGCCCCCACTGGGTAAGGTTGGTTCAGTGAGTTGTGTAGGCTTCCTGTTGGAGGGGACTGGTGCCTCTGTTCTTGTGGATGAGCCTGGATCTTGCCTTTGTGTTGTGCAGGACCTCGTCCGGTGGTGTGTTTTGCAGTGTCTGTGACCTTATTATGATTTTAGGCAGCCTCTCTGCTAATGGGTGGGGTTTGTTCTTGTCTTTCTAGTTGTTTGGCATATGGTGTCCAGCCCTGTAGCTTGCTGGTCGTTGAGTGGAGATGAGTCTTAGTGTTGAGATGGAGATCTCTCGGAGAGCTTTCACGCTTTGATATTATGTGGAGCTGGGATGTCTCTGTTGGGCCAATATCCTGAACTCACCTCTCCCACCTCAGAGGCACAGGCCTGACACCTGGCTGGAGCACCAAGACCCTGTTAGCCACATGGCTTTTTGGAAGTCTGAGGTCTTCTGCCAGCATTCAGTAGGTGTTCTGTAGTTGTTTCACATGTAGATGTATTTCTGATGCATTTGTGAGGAGAAGGTGATCACCACGTCTTACTCCTCTGCCATGTTGAAGGTTCTCCAGGCTATCTTTTAAGATGTTAACCTAATGTGTTTTTCTCTAGTTTTCCAATTATATCCTCATTCAAGTAGGTAGCCAGGCTCTGTGCTTTCTTCTCTCAAGGAAAATTTGGGTATGATAAAACTGAAGTTTCACTTTCACCCAGATTTTTGTTTTCTAACAATCTAGGTCTTTTGATGAGATTATGCTAGATGCTCTTGAGGGAGAGGAGAGAGAATGCCTCATGAGAGAGATGAAGGGAAAATGATTAATTTTCCTCCTACTGAAATGAATATACTACTTATAGTGGCGCAAGGTGGGGATTATTATAAGGATAACTCAAGGGTCACATGAGACACCCTGTTCACTGTCAGTGCTGTGGGTAAGGAAGCAAGACCTCTGGGAGGAATGTTGTACAGATCCTAGGCTTGCACATGTTCCTACCTCCCCATTGTGGTAGACAGAAGCAGCAGGTGGGAAGAAGGCTGGACCCAGAGGGACCATGTGGAATATGTCTAGGTAGTATCCAGAGAGGTTACTCCTTGTCACTGTACTAAGTCCTTCACACATCCTCCTAATGTTGGGAGGATTCCCAGGAATTGCTGAGATTTACACTGTCTTGGCAAGGGGTGGGCAAGAAATCAACATTAGGGACATTTATAGGAAATCAAGAAATTCACTGTTGTGTTAGTTTGCTAGGGCTGCCGTAGCAAAGTACCACAGACTGGGCTCCTTAAGTAACAGAAATTTATTTTATCACAGTTCTGGAAGCTAGAAGTCTGAGATCAAGGTGACAGCTGGGTGGGTTTTTCTTGAAGCCTCTCTCCTTAGCTTATAAATAGCTGTCTTTTTCCTATGTCTTCACATGGTCTTCTCTCTGTGTATGTCCGTGTCCTAATCTCTTCTTCTTGCAAGGACACTAGACATATTGGATTAGGGTCCATCCATATAACCTCATTTTACCTTAATTACCTCTTTAAATGCCCTATCTCTAAATGCAGTCACATTCTGAGGTACTAGATGTTAAGACTTCAGCATGTGAATTTTGGCAGGGGAGTAGAGACATACAGTTCAGCTCATTACAAGTATCTTTTGTCCAAATGACTGTGAAATTGTGTGAAATAAATTTCTCTGTATGATGATGTTACTAATAATGATAATGTTACTAGTAATATAAATAATAATAGTAAATGTTCCCCGCATAATTGCTTATATGGGATTAGGCAATTTCTAAACACTGTATGTGATAACCTATTTAATCCCTACAGTAGACTAATGTAAGAGATCCCGTTATTCCCATTTTCTTAATGAGGAAGCTAAAGCATAAAACATTTTTGTAACATTTATAAGCACTCTGCTATGCTGCTTCTCAATAATAAAAATAATACAATAATTATTAAGCCTGGAAATCATAGCATAATTGATCCTTCAGTTGGGCCAGGGCGAGGATTTTTGCTTATGATATCCTTCCCCATTTTGTCCTTGGTTCTTGAAGGCTCTGTCTTATCATTTAACATGGGTAGCAGTTAGAAATGCCAAAGCTGGCTGGCTAGGAACCATTGCTGAGGTGAAGCCTTTGGAATTATCTCCATTTTTATTCTAGACTATAGATATGTGTTTCTCCACTGTCTAGGTTATAGATTAAATACAATGAAATACCGTGAGTCTATAGTCTTAGTTTTCATTTCATGAGCCTAGATTTGTTTCTGTAGTAAAAATATCCCCTGTCCTAGCTCAGTAATGGTGTGATCTCTTTTCTTTTGAAGTATTTTGAAGTCTTATTCCTTGGCTTTTGGACCCATCCTCCTTGCTCAGTTGGTTTGGTTGTTTCTTATGCTCTTTAGGTTTTGGGTTACTTTGTTGGGAATCCTGAGAATCCGGGTCTGCAAGAGATTGATTTAGGACTCTTTTTTTTTCTCTAATCGCTACAGGACAAAGCTCCATCCTAGTCTCTGGCCCCTGTGGAGGAAGAGCTGGACTGTGCCAGCTTATTTTAGTGCTTAGGACAGAGCAAAGAACTGAGCACAGTGGTGATGTAACCGAACAAGGCTGGTACCAAATCCAAGTTCGGCTCCTCACCGCTCAAAAGGCCAGTACTCGAGAGATATGTGTTGGTGGAAAACGAAATGTTGCTTTATTCAGGAGGCAGGCAATCTGTGAAGACGGTAGACTAATGTCCTAAGACCATCTCCAAGTTGACGGTTGGGAGACAAATGTTTTAACGGTTGTGTGAGGTAGGTGGCTGTAGGGTGTGTGAGCAGCTTGTGCATAATTCTCAGATAGGTTGGCATCAAGGTCAAATTGTGAGTATCACCAATTTTCTGGTTTCAACCGGTCTGGGGTTTATATGCTTGTGGTCAGCAGTTTTCATCTGGTGGGGGCTGTTCCTGTAAAAACAACTTAAGAGTGTGTGTCAGACCTTTATCTGTATCGTTCAGGAACTGGGAGTTTGCTTCAAGTCTGGCTAATAGTCTAAGTTATTGCCAGTTTCCTGGAGCATGTCCTTGAGGTTGGTATCTGGAATTAAGCAAGTAAGGTTAGTTCTTTCCTAGTCAATTAGTCATTGTTTAAAATAGCTTTAAGGCATGTGTGGGTCAGCAGGAATGGAAAATACATGTTTCAAATTTTGTGCTTGTCAAATTGGGGCAGCTTATGCTCTTGCTACAGTGAGTCATTTTGACCAGAGACCTAACCAAGGATGGTCTGTCATCTTAGTGGGAGGTCTCATCACCTGCAAAGTGGAAAAGCAATCAAAACTTTCTTAATAGAGTTGGTTGTTGTATGAAAACACTGTAAGGTACAAATAATAGGCAAATAGAGTTTGTTTCTATTATTACTTTTTATTATTCTACTTCTTTGGTATAATCCAAGGAATACAGATGTTAAGAGTCATTGGATAAAAACTGAGACCAAAAAATGATAGCTATTTATTTGGAAAAATGATACAAAAACATTTAACAAAAAAGCTTACAGCAGTTCTTCTCAATTCTGGCTGCATGGTTGAAGTGCTAGGAGGCTTCTAAGTAATAATATCTGGCTCTAGCAAGTCAGTTAAATCAGTAGCCCTGGAGGTGAGGCCCAAGAATTAGTAGTTATTGAAAGTTTTTCAGGTGATTCTAACATAAATTTAGGACTGGAAACTAGTGAGCTATAGGAAGGGACATCAGGATTAGTCAACTACCAGATGCATAGAAGTAAAAGAGGATTAGTCAACTACCAGATGTAAAACTCCTGAGTAGCAGTGTATTAAATAAGAACGTTTTTTTCTCTCACTGAAAAGAAGTCTGGAAGTAGGCAATCCAGTGTTGGTGTGGTGGCTCTATGGTGTTATCAAGTACCTCGGATCATAGAATCTTTTTCTCATATATGGATTCATTCATAAGGTCACCTCATGGCAAGATTTATTATATATTTATTCAGCCAGTATTTATTGGGCACCTACCTTGTGTCAGGAATTGTTCTAAGATCTGATTGCATTTTAGATAGTGTGGCTACAAAATATCTTGCCAAGAAGGTGACATTTGAGTAGAACTCTAAAGAGCAAACAAACATCAAGGAGTAAGTGATAGATATCTGAAGCAAAAGTGTTCCAAGCAGAGAAAAGAAGCATCGAAGTCCCTAAGGTAGGAATGAACCTGATGTGTGTATTTGAGAAAAAGCAAAGAAGTGAATGTGGGTGAATGAGTGCAGGGGTAAGCAGGATGTGAGAGAGATTGTGGGTGGGTTAACGTATTGAGTAGGCTTTATAGGCTACTATAAAGATTTTCAATTTAGCCTGAGGGCAGGGAGGGACATTAAGCAGAAAAGTGACATGATATGATTTATATTTCAGTTTCATCAGGATCACTTCTTCTTGCTGTGTTAGAGAACAGACCCACTAATTGACCAGGTTGAAGCAGGGGGACAAGTCAGAATGCTGTTGTAATTGTCAGGGTGAGACATGATGGTGACTTGGACCATGATGGTAGTTATAAATTTGATAAGAAGTAGATTGATTTCAGATTTAATCTGAAGATAGAGACAACATCGTTTGTTAATATAATGAGTGTGGCATGAGAGCAAAAGACCAGAGTCAGTATGGGTACAAAGGTTTTGGGCTGATGAACTGGAAGAATGGAGTTGCCATTTACTGAGATCGGAAGACTGAAAATGGAGAAGGTTTGGGTCAAAATCAGGAGTTTGGACATGTCAAGTTAAAATGCTGGTTAGACATTTGCTTTGGTTTGCTTCTCAGTTCCAATATATACTCTGTGATAAACAACAAAATTTTTCTAAGCATTTCTCCTTTAAAGTAAGCACAGTGTTAAGCTTTCTTAGTAGAGGGCACTGGTGGGACACTGCAGGAGGAAGAGGCATTTCCTCCTGGTGTTTCTGGTGGAGACTGGGCATTGGCAGTATGGGTGTGAGGACATCCAGTGGAGTTGCTTCAGCCCTGGGACCAGGATTTGACTGCTATATGACTTTGGAGCCTCAGCCTGGCAAGAACTATTTTGCAGCCCTCTTGAAGTGAAAACCAGAGCCCCCACACTCTCTGAGGGCCTTCTTCATCTGCTCACACCCTGACTCCCTCTGCACGTCAGTGGGTGCTGATTACTTGTTCCCACCTGCACCTCAAAGAGTAGCCTGTTACTTGTCCAGCAACTCCAGACTCGTTCTGGCTTTCTCTACTGTCTGGTAGGCTGAGCTACACCTTCTCCAACAAGGTCTGAACCTTTTCTAAGTTTGCCTTTCCTTGGGTTCCCTCCCTATGCCCTATGGTACCATGTGTGTCAAGTTGCTCTTTTATAATATGTCATAATTTTTATTTTAAACTTCCCCATTTAACCTGCTACATGGTTTCTCTCTTCTGGTTGGACACAGACTGCTGTAAGCTCCAAGTGGAGAGGTGTGGAGGCAATTGGTTATATAAGTTAGGAGCTCACAGGAGAGGTCTAAGATGGGGATACAAACTTGGAACCATAAACACATAGATAATGGTAAAAGCCATGAGACGTGAGTAGCTTGTGAAGGGAATTAATATAGAGATAAAAGATACAAGACTGAACCAAAAGTTAGAGGAAGAGGAAATAAGGAGAAAATAGCAAAGGAGGCTGAGAAGGAGTCCTAAGGGGAAGGAGAGAGGATGGGAGAGAGGGAAGGGGGGAGGAAGGGATGAGGAGAGAGAGAGATAGAGATGGGAAGGTAGGAAGGGAGAAAGGAAGGAAGGAAGGAAGGAAGGAAGGAAGGAAAGAAGGAAGGAAGGGAGGGAGGGATGAAGATGGATGCAGGAGGAGAATATGATCAACCGTATTAGATGTAGCTGGTTGGTCAGTTAAAAAATGGTGGATAATTGGCCATTGAGTTAGGCAGTGTGAAGGTCTTTGATGATAACAATAGTTTTGGTAGAATGGAAGGAGTTAAATTCTAATTGGAGAGGGTTTGTGGGAGAAGGTGACCATGAAATTATAGACAGTGAGTACATAAAATCTTTTAAAGAGTTTTTCTTTGAAACAAAGGAAAAAATAAAGGTTAATGGATGGAGGAGAGTGTGGGGTCAAGGGGAGGGTTCTCTTCCTTTAAGTGATAAATTAAAATACAATATTTTTTATGCTAATTGGAAAGTTCCAGTATGAGGGAAAAAAGTGATGATGGAGGAGAAAAAGGGAAGAACTCCTGGATTCTGGAGCAATGTCTGAGAGAAGAGAGGGGATGGAACACAGTATGCCAGTGGTAGGGCTCATCTATAGTAACAGAGGAGAAGACAAAATACCTAGGGACAGATGCTACTGCATAAGCAGATACAGTGGTGGAAGAATATAGAATTATTCTTTTGATTAAATACATTGAATATTTTGTTAGTGAAATAAGAAGTAAAGTCATTAGCTGAGATTAAAGATGTACTGGCAGAATCTGTTTGATGAACCTATTTTGGAACTCTGGAGTGTATTGAAAGCTTGAAACTTCAGAGGATGGGTTATACAGCAAATCATGGTTATTTTAAGTCAATTTTAGCTCTTAGTTCAGTAGTGGCTCTCCATCTGTCACCCCTAGCCCCATGGCAGACAGCTGCGCACAGATTCTTGGAGCAACTTGCATGCTGCTTGCAGGAGCCAGTGTGGGCCCTGTCCACCATAGCAAGTATTTATGCTCTGATGCTGATTGCTGCTTCTGATTGCAGAGGCACAGGTGCAGAGGCAGGAAGCCATTGTTGCACTCCCACTCCCCCATTGTTGTAAGTACCTTTCCTAACAGCTGAAGTGACTACCAGGGCATTGAAGAAATTGTCCCCCTTCATTTTTCACTTTTTACCCTTTTGGGGGCCATATATGTTTGTTCAAAAGCATCAATATATAGTGGGAGATTTAGAAAGTCACCATGTATGCCCAGGAAAGCACAGACTCAGAAGAGACCTAGGAAGACTTTAAATCTACACCTCAGGCTGATTACTGGCACAGATACACCATAAAACAATCAAAAGTGAAACGAAACAAAACAGCAAACCCTGGAGAAAAGGGAGAATCTGATCTTCAGAGTTACCACATTATAGGATTCAAATGTCCATGTTTTAAAGAAATCACAAGGCTTATAAAGAAATAGGAGAAAAATGAATTAATAGAAACTATCCCTGAAAAAGAGAAGATGGCTGACTTACTAGGCAAAGACTTTTAAACAACCATCTTAAAGATGCTCAAAGAGCTAAAACAAGATGTGGATAAAGTCAAGATAATGATGTATGAACAAAATGGAAGTATTAATAAAGAATAAAACCATAAAAAGCTAAAAGCTTATCCTGTGAAATCAGGAACAAAATAAGTATGCCCACTCTTGCCACTTCTATTAACATAGTGTTGGAAGTCCTAGCCACAGCAATCAGAAAGAAAAATAAAAGGCATCCAAAGTGGAAGGGAAGAAGTAAAACTGTCACTATTTGCAGATGACATGAAACTATGTATAGAAAACCCTCAAGTCTCCACCAACAAACTATTAGAACTAATAAATGAATTCAGTAAAGTTGCAGGATACATGATTAATATACATGTTTATTTTGTTGCTTTTCTATACACTAATAATGAACTATCAGAAAGAGAAAGCCAGAGAACAGTTCCATTTAAAATTGTATCAGAAAGAATAATATACCTAGAGATAAACTTAAGCAAGGAGCTGAAAGACCTATACTCTGAAAACTATAAAACGTTGATGAAGGAAATTGAAGATGATACAAAGAAATGGAAAGATATCCAGTGTTCATGGACTGGAGTAATTAATATTGTTAAAATTACCACAGTACCCAAAGCAAGCTACAGGTTTAATGCGATACCTGTTAAATGTGACATTCTTCACAGAATTAGAACAAATAATCCTAAAATTTATGTGGGACCACAAAAGACCCTGAATAGCCAAAGCAATCTTAAGAAAAAAGAACGAACTGAGGTATTATGGGCCCTTACTTCAGACTATACTGCAAAGCTACAGTAATCAAAACAGTATGGTATTGGCACAAAGCAGACACATAGATCAGTGAACAGAATAGAGAGCCCAAAAATAAACCCATACCCTTATGGTCAATTAATCTATGACAAAGGAGGCAAGAATATGCAATGAGGAAAAGACAGTCTTTTCAGTAAATGGTGCTGGGAAAACGGGACAGGTACATGTAGAAGAATGAAATTGGAATATTTTCTCACAGCATATACAAAAAGTAAACTCAAAATGGATTAAAGATGTATATAACTATAAGACCAGAAACCATAAAACTCCTAGAAGAAAACATAGGCAGGATACTCTTTGACATAAATTGTAGCAATATGTTTTTGGATCTGTGTCCTAAGGCAAAGGAAACAAAAGCAACAATAAACAATTGGGACCAAATAAACTTAACAAGCTTTTGCACAGCAAACTACTGACAAAATGAAAAGGCAACCTACTGAATGGGAGACAAATATTTGCAAATGATATGACTGAGAAGGGATTAATATCCAAAATATATAAACAGCTCATACAACTCAATATCAAATAATTTTTTGTCTATTTGATTACTGTGTGTCTTGGTGTGTTCCTCCTTGGTTTATCCTGCCTGGGACTCTGAAATTCCTGGACTTTGGTGATTGTTTCCTTTCCCATGTTAGGGAATTTTTCAGCTAATATCTCTTCAAATATTTTCTCAGGTCCTTTCTCTCTCTCCTTCTGTGACCTCTATTATGCAAATGTTGGTATTTTAATGTTGTCCCAGATGTCTCTTAGACTGTCTTCATTTCTTTTCATTTTTGTTCTTTATTCTGTTCCATGGCAGTGATTTCCACCATTCTGTCTTCCAGCTCACTTATCCGTTCTTCTGCCTCAGTTACTCTGCTATTGATTCCTTCTAGTATATTTTTCATTTCAGTTATTGTATTGTTCATCTCCATTTGTTTGTTCTTTAGCCTTCTAGGTCTTTGTTAAACATTTCTTGTATCTGTGCCCTCATTCTTTATTCTGAGATCTTGGATCATCTTCACTATTATTACTCTGAATTCTTTTTCTGGAAGATTGCCTATCTCCACTTCACTTAGCTGTTGTTCTGGGGTTTTATCTTGTTCCTTCATCTGGGACATATTCCTCTGCCATCTCATTTTGTCTGACTTTCTGTGGATGTGGTTTCTGTTCCACAGGCTGCAGGATTGTAGTTCTTCTTGCCTCTGCTGTCTGCCCTCTGGTGGATGAGGCTGTCTAAGAGGCTTGTTCAGGCTTCCTGGTGGGAGGGACTAGTTCCTGCCCACTGGTGGGTGGAGCTGGAACTTGTCCCTCTGGTGGGCAGGGCTGTGCTCAGGAAGACTTTAAGCAGCCTGTCTGCTGATGCGTGGGGCTGTGTTCCCACCCTGTTGGTTGTTTGGCCTGAGGCTTCCCAGGACTGGATCCTTTAGGCTGTTGGATGGGGTTAGGTCTTGGGGAGGAATTGGCAGCCTCCAGGAGGGCTCACACCAATGAGTGCTCACCAGAACTGCCACTGCCAGTGTCTTTGTCCCCACAGTGAGCCACAGCCTCCCCCTGCCTCTGCAGGAGACCCTCTAATACTAGCAGGTAGGTATGGCCCAGTCTCCTATGAGGTCACTGCTTTTTTCCCTCGGTCCTGGTGCACACGAGACCTTGTGTGCACCCTTCAAGAGTGGAGTTTCTGTTTCCCCCAGTCCTGTGGAATTCCTGCAGTCTAACCCTGCTGGCCTTCAAAGCCAGATTCTCTGGGGTCTCCTCCTCCTGTTGCCAGGCCCCCAGGCTGGGAAGTCTGATGTGGGGCTCAGTACTTTCATTCCTGTGGGAGAACTTCTATGGTATAATTATTTTCGAGTTTGTGGGTCACCCACCTGGCAGGTATGGGATTTGTTTTTATTGGGATTGCACCCCTCCTACCATCTGCCTGTGGCTTCTCCTTTGTCTTTGGATGTAGGGTACCTTTTTTGGTAGGTTCCAGTGGGTTTTTTGTCAATGATTGTTCAGCAGTTAGTTGTGATTTTTGTGTTTTTGTAAGAAGGGATGAGCTCATATCCTTCTACTCTGCCATCTTGCAACTTCCTCTCAATATCAAATAAACAACGTGATTGAAAGATGGGCAGAAGACCTGAATATCCATTTTTCTGAAGAAGGCTACAGATGTCTAACAGACACATGAAAAGATACTCAGTATCACTAATCATCAGAGAAACGCAAATCAGAACCACAATGAGATAGAACTTCACACCTGTCAGAATGGCTATCATAAAAAAGTCTACAAATAACAAATGCTGGTGAGGATGTGGAGATAAGGGAACTGTAGTACACTGTTGGTGGGAATGTAAATTGGTGCAGTCACTATGGAAAACAGCATGGAGATTCCTCAAGTAAACTAAAAATAGAACTACCATATGATTCAGCAGTTCCACTCCTGGGTATATATCCAAAGGAATTGAAAACAGTAATTTTAAAAGGTACATGCATCCCAGTGTTCAGAGCAGCATTACTTATAACAGCCAAGACATGGAAGCAACATAAGTGTCCATTAACAGAAGAGTGGATAAAGAAGATGTGCCATATGTGTGTGTGTGTGTGTGTGTGTATACACACACACACATACATACACACAATGGAATATTACTCAGCCATAAAAAAGAATGAAGTTTTAGGGACTTCCCTGGTGTTCAGTGTTTGAGACTTTGTCTTCCAATGCAGGTGGTGTGGGTTTGATCCCTGGTCAGGGAGCTAAGACATGCCTCACAGCCAAAAAACCAAAACATAAAACAGAAGCAATATTGTATCAAATTCAATAAAGACTTTAAAAACGGTCCACATCAAAAAAAAAAAAAAAAGTTTTGCCATTTGCAACAACATGGGTGGACCTGGACATATGCTTAGTGAAATAAGTCAGACAGGGAAAGATACTCTTTATCACTTACATGTGGAATCTCAAAAGGTAAACAAATTAATGTAACAAAACATAAACAGACTCACAGGTATAGAGAGCAAACTAGTGGTTATCAGTAGGGAGAGGTTAGAGGCGAGGGGCTAGACAGAGGTAGGCGATTAAGAGATACATACTACTACATATAAAATGAATAAGCTACAAAGACATATTGTACAGCACAGGAATATAGCTAATATTTTTATAATAACTTTAAAAGGAGTATAATCTATAAAAATATAGAATCATAGAATTGCTATGTTGTACACCTGAAACTTATATTATAAATCAACTGTACTTCAATTAAAAATATATAGATAAATATTCTAGGACATTAAAAGCATGCCACAGAATTCACAAGCACCAAAATGTTAGTGTTCATTTTCTCAGGTGAAATATCAGAGGGATTTATATTTATTTGTTAACTATTTCAATTTTGTTTGATTTTTTAACAACAAATATCATGTAAGTAATAAAAATTTTTTAAAGAAGAGATAAAAACATAAAAAGGAACTAGAAAGAAATTCTGGAGCTGAAAATTACAATAACTGAAATGAAAATCTCAGTAGATGGATTCATAAGCAGATTTGAGAACCCAGAAAAATCATAGAACTTGATGATAGTGTGGACAATTGAAATGATCAAGTTTGAGGTACAGAGAAAAAATAAGATTGAAGAAAAATGAACGGAACCTGAAGGACCTTTGGTAAACCATCAAGCAGATCAACATGCACATTGTGGGAGTCCCAGGAAGAGAAAGAGAGAGAAATGGGAAGAGAAAAAATAATGTCCCCAAACTCCCCAAATTCCGTGAAAGGCATGAATATAAACATCCAAGGAATTCAACAAATTCTAAGCAGAGTAGATTCAAAGAGACCTACACTGAAGCACATTGTAATCAAACAGTTGCAAGCCAAAGCCAAAGAGAGAATCTTGAAAGCCACAGAGTTATATACAATGGAATCCCCAATAAGATTATCAGCAGATTGTTATCTGAAACCTTGGCGGTCAGATGGCAATACATTGATGTATTTAAATTGTGGAAGGATAAAAGCTATCAATCAAGAATAGAGCAAAACTATCACTCAAAAATGAGGGAAAAATTAAGACACTCCCAGATAAACAAAAACTCAGGGAGTTCATTACCACTAGACCTGCCCTTGCAAGAAATGCTCAGGGGAGATCTTCAGTTTGAAATGAAAGGACTCTACTGTCTAGTTACTCTAGACAGTAACTCAAAGTTGTATAAAAAAATAAGGGTCTTTGGTAAATGTATTCACATGGACAATTAAATATTATTAATTTGATTTGTAACTATACTTTTTGTTTTCTGTGTTATTTAATGAATAAAAACAATAATTATTAGTTTATGTTTTTGGACACACAATGTGTAAAGATGTAGTTTGTCACATCAGTAACAGAAAGGGGGTAGGGATAGAACTGTATTGGAACAGAGTTTGTATGTTATTGAATTTAAGCTGGTATAAACTCAAATTAGAACGTTGTAACTTAAGAATGTTAAATATAATCCCCGTGGTAACTATAAAGACAGAAAGTAGAATAATGGTTGCCTGGGGCTGGGGAGAGTGGAGAATGGGGAATTATTGTTTAATGGGTAGAGAGTTTCAGTTTTGCAAGTTGAAACAAGTTCTGGAAATGGAAAGTAGTGATGATGGTTGTATTAACAGTGTGAAAATACTTAATGCCACTGAACTGTATTCTCAAAAATGGTTAAAATGGTAAATTTTAAGTTATGTATATTTTACCCCAATTTAAAAAATAAAAAATAGAGTTGGTAGTATGAATTTAAGATGAGAACATTCATTATGGTTTTGTGTCTTTTGTGTACTCCAGTTTATTTGTGTGGACGCAGGCACAGATTCAGCGAAGACCTGAGTTTCTCAAGGTGTAAGACAATAAGGTTATGTGAGAAAAGGGTCAAAGAGTTTTAAGAGTATGCTAAGGATGATGTTAATGACTGATCGTGGAGTGTAAGCTGATCACTAAAACTCTAGCCAGGCTGGTAACAGGAGAAAGTAGGAAACAGCAAAGGGGCCCCGACCCCAGTGAATCCACTTCCTTTAAAGTCTTCCTGGAAGTTCCAAATACTTACATTTTAATGGCCAGACTTAGGCATGTGCTATACATAGCTGGAAGGGATTCAGGAAAATCTGTTTTTTTATTCTGAGGAGCAATGTGTCCTGCTAAAGCCCCTGCTATTTAGTACGGAAGAAGGGGAGAAGGCATGTAGAAAGCCACTAGCCTCTTCTGTCACAGTATGAAATAGTGTCCTGCTTAATGAGTCTCTTTGGGAAAAAGGATTACAGACAAAGTTGATTTAACTTGGGGGGAAGGGGATATTCTCCTTTAATCAAAGCTAGGCACAAGGCCATTTAGGCAAAAAATGTGAGTTACAGTTATACAACAGTATGTTTTTTGCTCATCCATTTGTCATCTTCTCCCTCAGGTGTATTAATCTTTCAAGTTATAAGTATCTTCATGTATTTCTTATCTCTTTATTTACAGAAGCTTCTTTCAGGAAAATATCTGATAGACCCAATTTCATTATAGCTTAAATGACTGGTGAAGTTTAGAGTCACTCATCTGAACAGTGTAAACATTTTGAAAGGGGATGAAACCTTAAGCTAAAAGGTATGACATCTCACTAGAGTGGGTCCCTAGCTTAGGAAGTAGAAATAGTTTAAAAGATATGGGGAGCTTCCAGTACCGTATGTAATGATGCCACCTTGGCCATTCCCTGTCGGAATGTTCCTATGGATATCACTGGCCAGAGCTACATGGTTCCATCTTTCAGACTGTCAGCCTGGCAACAGCTATTAAATTCAGTCTGAGACCAAATAAGATGGAGTATTTTGCCTTTAGATTTAGTAAAGGTTAATGGCATGAAAGAGTCAGAACTCACTATCAGATAGCTGTGGGACTCAGACTTCTCAAAACTCAATCAGTGAGTGCTGGGAAGTTGAGTTAACCTCAAGGCATCCAGCAGAATTGGCTTAGGACAAGTTTCTGCTTGTGACAGAAGCACATTTCCTTTTCTGCTCATTGAATAGCCAAATAGAATTGACTGATGGTTTGCCACATGCCACCAAGAGATATCTTAGTACATCTGATAGACTACAGAATAGAATGCTGCTTAACATGAATTTTATTGCGTCTCAGCACCTGCTCCAGCCAACAGTTATTACCGTCAAGGGGAGGCTGTGCTCAGATAATCATTATTCTTGTATCTTTGCATTTGTGTTCTGCAGACCACTGTGCAAGGTAAAATTGATAAATGGAGGCACTGATTGTGAATGGCAGAAACCTGTGGCTGCAAGTCCTTTGCAAGCCTGGAATATTAGGAGAGGTTGGGAGGGGGGGGCATTGTTTATGTAATTGGAATCATTGTCTAGATACACCAGCCTTTCTCTCTCTTCTCTCTGATTCAACCTTCTTCCCTCCCATCTTCCCTCCCCCATCTTTCTCTGTCTCTCTTCTCCATTAATTTTCAGCAAGATCTTTTATTTTAATAAGAGACAGGGAAAATATGTAATAACCAGAACAAAAACCACTAGGTCAAAAATCCAAATCTCCAGTCAATAGGATAAGTGCTAGAATTGTATCAATAGAATCCCATGTATTAGACACAGGGATAATATTCACTCAGATAACCAGAACCGTTGTTAAGATAATGAAATTCCTCCTTACCAA